>NW_026542839.1:0-142406 GCF_028750875.1 Macrosteles quadrilineatus
GCACACCCCTCTAAATAACAAGACATCCCTCTAATAAACTAGACATTCCGCTAAATATTAAGACATCCCTCTAAATAACAAGACATCCCTCCAAATACCAAGACATCCCTCTAAATATTAAGACATCCCTCCAAATAACAAGACAACCCTTTAAAAAACAAGACATCCCTCTAAATAACAAGACATCCCTCTAAATAACAAGACATCCCTCTAAATATTAAGACATCCCTCCAAATAACAAGACATCCCACTAAATATTAAGACATCCCTCTAAATAACAAGACATCCCTCTAAATATTAAGACATCCCTTTAAATAACAAGACATCTCTCTAAATAACAAGACATCCCTCTAAATAACAAGACATCCCACTAAATAACAAGACGTCCCTCTAAATAACAAGACATCCCTTTTAAATAACAAGACATTCCTCTAAATAACAAGACATCCCTCTAAATAACAAGACATCCCTCCAAATAAAAAGACATCCCTCTAAATAGCAAGACATCCCTCTAAATAACAAGACATCCCTCCAAATAACAAGATATCCATCTAAATAACAAGACATTCCTCCAAATAACAAGACTTCCCTCCAAATAAGAAGACATCCCTCTAAATAACAAGACATCCCTCTAAATAACAAGACATCCCTCTAAATACCAAGATATCCCTCTAAATAACAAGACATTCCTCCAAATAACAAGACTTCCCTCTAAATAACAAGACATCCCACTAAATAACAAGACATCCCTCTAAATAACAAGACATCCCTTTTAAATAACAAGACATTCCTCTAAATAACAAGACATCCCTCTAAATAACAAGACATCCCTCCAAATAACAAGACATCCCTCTAAATATTAAGACATCCCTCTAAATAACAAGACATCCCTCTAAATATTAAGACATCCCTTTAAATAACAAGACATCTCTCTAAATAACAAGACATCCCTCTAAATAACAAGACATCCCACTAAATAACAAGACGTCCCTCTAAATAACAAGACATCCCTTTTAAATAACAAGACATTCCTCTAAATAACAAGACATCCCTCTAAATAACAAGACATCCCTCCAAATAAAAAGACATCCCTCTAAATAGCAAGACATCCCTCTAAATAACAAGACATCCCTCCAAATAACAAGATATCCCTCTAAATAACAAGACATTCCTCCAAATAACAAGACTTCCCTCCAAATAAGAAGACATCCCTCTAAATAACAAGACATCCCTCTAAATAACAAGACATCCCTCTAAATACCAAGACAACCCTCTAAAAAACAAGTTATCCCTCCAAATAACAAGACAACACTCTAAAAAACAAGACATCCCTCTAAATAAAAAGACATCTCTCCAAATAACAAGACATTCCTCTAAATAACAAGACATCCCACTAAAAAACAAGACATCCCTCTAAATATTAAGACATCCCTCTAAATAACAAGACATCCCTCCAAATATTAAGACATCCCTCTAAATAACAAGACATCCCTCTAAATAACAAGACATTCCTCTAATAAACTAGACATTCCGCTAAATATTAAGACATCCCTCTAAATAACAAGACATCCCTCTAAATAACAAGACATCCCTCCAAATATGAAGACATCCCTCTAAATAACAAGACATCCCTCTAAATAACAAGACATCCCTCTAAATAACAAGACATCTCTCTAAATATTAAGACATCCCTTCAAATAACTTGACATCCCTCTAAATAACAAGACATCCCTCTAAATAACAAGACATCCCTCTAAATAACAAGACATCCCTCTAAATAACAAGACATCCCTCTAAAAAACAAGACATCCCTCTAAATATTAAGACATCAATCTAAATAACAAGACATCCCTCCAAATAACAAGACAACCCTCTAAAAAACAAAAAAACCCTCTAAATAACAAGACATCTCTCTAAAAAACAAGACATCCCTCTAAATATCAAGACATCCCTCTAAATAACAAGACATCCACCTATATAACAAGACATTCCTCTAAATATTAAGACATCCCTCTAAATAACAAGACATACCTGTAAATAACAAGACATCCCTCTAAATAACAAGACATCCCATCTAAATTACAACACAACCCTCTAAAAAACAAGACATCCCTCCAAATAACAAGACAACCCTCTAAAAAACAAGACATCCCTCTAAATAACAAGACATCCCTCTAAATAACAAGACATCCCTCTAATAAACTAGACATTCCGCTAAATATTAAGACATCCCTCTAAATAACAAGACATCCCTCTAAATACCAAGACATCCCTCTAAATATTAAGACATCCCTCCAAATAACAAGACAACCCTTTAAAAAACAAGACATCCCTCTAAATAACAAGACATCCCTCTAAATAACAAGACATCCCTCTAAATATTAAGACATCCCTTCAAATAACAAGACATCCCTCTAAATATTAAGACATCCCTCTAAATAACAAGACATCCCTCTAAATATTAAGACATCCCTTTAAATAACAAGACATCTCTCTAAATAACAAGACATCCCTCTAAATAACAAGACATCCCACTAAATAACAAGACATCCCTCTAAATAACAAGACATCCCTTTTAAATAACAAGACATTCCTCTAAATAACAAGACATCCCTCTAAATAACAAGACATCCCTCCAAATAAAAAGACATCCCTCTAAATAGCAAGACATCCCTCTAATAAACAAGACATTCCGCTAAATATTAAGACATCCCTCTAAATAACAAGACATCCCTCTAAATATTAAGACATCCCTTTAAATAACAAGACATCTCTCTAAATAACAAGACATCCCTCTAAATAACAAGACATCCCACTAAATAACAAGACATCCCTCTAAATAACAAGACATCCCTTTTAAATAACAAGACATTCCTCTAAATAACAAGACATCCCTCTAAATAACAAGACATCCCTCCAAATAAAAAGACATCCCTCTAAATAGCAAGACATCCCTCTAATAAACAAGACATTCCGCTAAATATTAAGACATCCCTCTAAATAACAAGACATCCCATCTAAATTACAAGACAACCCTCGAAAAAACAAGACATCCCTCCAAATAACAAGACAACCCTCTAAAAAACAAGACATCCCTCTAAATAAAAAGACATCTCTCCAAATAACAAGACATCCCTCTAAATAACAAGACATCCCACTAAAAAACAAGACATCCCTCTAAATATTAAGACATCCCTCTAAATAACAAGACATCCCTCCAAATATTAAGACATCCCTCTAAATAACAAGACATCCCTCTAAATAACAAGACATCCCTCTAATAAACTAGACATTGTAAGAATATATTACTTACGTCAATCAGCTCATTAAGTCGTGAGTTTCACCTCAGTACATGTTTCGACACATTGTCATCATCAGCTGAGTTAGTACTTGTGAACAATGAATTTAAATAAACTAGACATTCCGCTAAATATTAAGACATCCCTCTAAATAACAAGACATCCCTCCAAATACCAAGACATCCCTCTAAATATTAAGACATCCCTCCAAATAACAAGAAAACCCTTTAAAAAACAAGACATCCCTCTAAATAACAAGACATCCCTCTAAATAACAAGACATCCCTCTAAATATTAAGACATCCCTCCAAATAACAAGACATCCCTCTAAATATTAAGACATCCCTCTAAATAACAAGACATCCCTCTAAATATTAAGACATCCCTTTAAATAACAAGACATCCCTCTAAATAACAAGACATCCCTCTAAATTACAAGACATACCACTAAATAACAAGACGTCCCTCTAAATAACAAGACATCCCTTTTAAATAACAAGACATTCCTCTAAATAACAAGACATCCCTCTAAATAACAAGACATCCCTCCAAATAAAAAGACATCCCTCTAAATAGCAAGACATCCCTCTAAATAACAAGACATCCCTCCAAATAACAAGATATCCCTCTAAATAACAAGACATTCCTCCAAATAACAAGACTTCCCTCCAAATAAGAAGACATCCTTCTAAATAACAAGACATCCCTCTAAATAACAAGACATCCCTCTAAATACCAAGACATCCCTCCAAATAACAAGACAACCCTTTAAAAAACAAGACATCCCTCTAAATAACAAGACATCCCTCTAAATAACAAGACATCCCTCTAAATATTAAGACATTCCTTTAAATAACAAGACATCCCTCTAAATATTAAGACATCCCTCTAAATAACAAGACATCCCTCTAAATATTAAGACATCCCTTTAAATAACAAGACATCTCTCTAAATAACAAGACATCCCTCTAAATAACAAGACATCCCTCTAAATAACAAGACATCCCTTTTAAATAACAAGACATTCCTCTAAATAACAAGACATCCCTCTAAATAACAAGACATCCCTCCAAATAACAAGAAATCCCTCAAAATAGCAAGACATCCCTCTAAATATTAAGACATCCCTTCAAATAACAAGACATCCCTCTAAATAACAAGACATCCCTCTAAATAACAAGACATCTCTCTAAATAAAAAGACATCCCTCTAAATAACTAGACATCCCTCCAAATACCAAGACATCCCTCTAAATAACAAGACATCCCTCTAAATAAAAAGACATCCCTCTAAATAACTAGACATCCCTCCAAATACCAAGACATCCCTCTAAATAACAAGACATACCTCCAAATAACAAGACATCCCTCTAAATTATAAGACATCCCTCTTAATAACAAGCATCCCTCCAAATAACAAGACATCCCTCTAAATAACAAGACATCCCTCCAAATATGAAGACATCCCTCCAAATATGAAGACATCCCTCCAAATATGAAGACATCCCTCTAAATAACAAGACATCCCTCTAAATAACAAGACATCTCTCTAAATATTAAGACATCCCTTCAAATAACAAGACATCCCTCTAAATAACAAGACATCCCTCTAAATAACAAGACATCCCTCTAAATAACAAGACATCCCTCTAAATAACAAGACATCCCTCTAAAAAACAAGACATCCCTCTAAATATTAAGACATCAATCTAAATAACAAGACATCCCTCCAAATAACAAGACAACCCTCTAAAAAACAAAAAAACCCTCTAAATAACAAGACATCCCTCTAAATAACAAGACATCCCACTAAAAAACAAGACATCCCTCTAAATATTAAGACATCCCTCTAAATAACAAGACATCCCTCCAAATATTAAGACATCCCTCTAAATAACAAGACATCCCTCTAAATAACAAGACATCCCTCTAATAAACTAGACATTCCGCTAAATATTAAGACATCCCTCTAAATAACAAGACATCCCTCCAAATACCAAGACATCCCTCTAAATATTAAGACATCCCTCCAAATAACAAGACAACCCTTTAAAAAACAAGACATCCCTCTAAATAACAAGACATCCCTCTAAATAACAAGACATCCCTCCAAATAACAAGACATCCCTCTAAATATTAAGACATCCCTCTAAATAACAAGACATCCCTCTAAATATTAAGACATCCCTTTAAATAACAAGACATCTCTCTAAATAACAAGACATCCCTCTAAATAACAAGACATCCCACTAAATAACAAGACGTCCCTCTAAATAACAAGACATCCCTTTTAAATAACAAGACATTCCTCTAAATTACAAGACATCCCTCTAAATAACAAGACATCCCTCCAAATAAAAAGACATCCCTCTAAATAGCAAGACATCCCTCTAAATAACAAGACATCCCTCCAAATAACAAGATATCCCTCTAAATAACAAGACATTCCTCCAAATAACAAGACTTCCCTCCAAATAAGAAGACATCCCTCTAAATAACAAGACATCCCTCTAAATAACAAGACATCCCTCTAAATACCAAGACATCCCTCTAAATATTAAGACATCCCTCCAAATAACAAGACAACCCTTTAAAAAACAAGACATCCCTCTAAATAACAAGACATCCCTCTAAATAACAAGACATCCCTCTAAATATTAAGACATCCCTTCAAATAACAAGACATCCCTCTAAATATTAAGACATCCCTCTAAATAACAAGACATCCCTCTAAATATTAAGACATCCCTTTAAATAACAAGACATCTCTCTAAATAACAAGACATCCCTCTAAATAACAAGACATCCCACTAAATAACAAGACATCCCTCTAAATAACAAGACATCCCTTTTAAATAACAAGACATTCCTCTAAATAACAAGACATCCCTCTAAATAACAAGACATCCCTCCAAATAACAAGACATCCCTCTAAATAACAAGACATCCCTCTAAATAACAAGACATCCCTCTAAATAACAAGACATCCCTCTAAATAACAAGACAACACTCTAAAAAACAAGACATCCCTCTAAATAAAAAGACATCTCTCCAAATAACAAGACATCCCTCTAAATAACAAGACATCCCACTAAAAAACAAGACATCCCTCTAAATATTAAGACATCCCTCTAAATAACAAGACATCCCTCCAAATATTAAGACATCCCTCTAAATAACAAGACATCCCTCTAATAAACTAGACATTCCGCTAAATATTAAGACATCCCTCTAAATAACAAGACATCCCTCTAAATAACAAGACATCCCTCCAAATATGAAGACATCCCTCTAAATAACAAGACATCCCTCTAAATAACAAGACATCCCTCTAAATAACAAGACATCTCTTTAAATATTAAGACATCCCTTCAAATAACAAGACATCCCTCTAAATAACAAGACATCCCTCTAAATAACAAGACATCCCTCTAAATAACAAGACATCCCTCTAAATAACAAGACATCCCTCTAAAAAACAAGACATCCCTCTAAATATTAAGACATCAATCTAAATAACAAGACATCCCTCCAAATAACAAGACAACCCTCTAAAAAACAAAAAAACCCTCTAAATAACAAGACATCTCTCTAAAAAACAAGACATCCCTCTAAATATCAAGACATCCCTCTAAATAACAAGACATCCACCTATATAACAAGACATTCCTCTAAATATTAAGACATCCCTCTAAATAACAAGACATACCTGTAAATAACAAGACATCCCTCTAAATAACAAGACATCCCATCTAAATTACAACACAACCCTCTAAAAAACAAGACATCCCTCCAAATAACAAGACAACCCTCTAAAAAACAAGACATCCCTCTAAATAACAAGACATCCCTCTAAATAACAAGACATCCCTCTAATAAACTAGACATTCCGCTAAATATTAAGACATCCCTCTAAATAACAAGACATCCCTCTAAATACCAAGACATCCCTCTAAATATTAAGACATCCCTCCAAATAACAAGAAAACCCTTTAAAAAACAAGACATCCCTCTAAATAACAAGACATCCCTCTAAATAACAAGACATCCCTCTAAATATTAAGACATCCCTTCAAATAACAAGACATCCCTCTAAATATTAAGACATCCCTCTAAATAACAAGACATCCCTCTAAATATTAAGACATCCCTTTAAATAACAAGACATCTCTCTAAATAACAAGACATCCCTCTAAATAACAAGACATCCCACTAAATAACAAGACATCCCTCTAAATAACAAGACATCCCTTTTAAATAACAAGACATTCCTCTAAATAACAAGAGACATCCCTCTAAATAACAAGACATCCCTCCAAATAAAAAGACATCCCTCTAAATAGCAAGACATCCCTCTAATAAACAAGACATTCCGCTAAATATTAAGACATCCCTCTAAATAACAAGACATCCCTCTAAATATTAAGACATCCCTTTAAATAACAAGACATCTCTCTAAATAACAAGACATCCCTCTAAATAACAAGACATCCCACTAAATAACAAGACATCCCTCTAAATAACAAGACATCCCTTTTAAATAACAAGACATTCCTCTAAATAACAAGACATCCCTCTAAATAACAAGACATCCCTCCAAATAAAAAGACATCCCTCTAAATAGCAAGACATCCCTCTAATAAACAAGACATTCCGCTAAATATTAAGACATCCCTCTAAATAACAAGACATCCCATCTAAATTACAAGACAACCCTCGAAAAAACAAGACATCCCTCCAAATAACAAGACAACCCTCTAAAAAACAAGACATCCCTCTAAATAAAAAGACATCTCTCCAAATAACAAGACATCCCTCTAAATAACAAGACATCCCACTAAAAAACAAGACATCCCTCTAAATATTAAGACATCCCTCTAAATAACAAGACATCCCTCCAAATATTAAGACATCCCTCTAAATAACAAGACATCCCTCTAAATAACAAGACATCCCTCTAATAAACTAGACATTCCGCTAAATATTAAGACATCCCTCTAAATAACAAGACATCCCTCCAAATACCAAGACATCCCTCTAAATATTAAGACATCCCTCCAAATAACAAGAAAACCCTTTAAAAAACAAGACATCCCTCTAAATAACAAGACATCCCTCTAAATAACAAGACATCCCTCTAAATATTAAGACATCCCTCCAAATAACAAGACATCCCTCTAAATATTAAGACATCCCTCTAAATAACAAGACATCCCTCTAAATATTAAGACATCCCTTTAAATAACAAGACATCCCTCTAAATAACAAGACATCCCTCTAAATTACAAGACATCCCACTAAATAACAAGACGTCCCTCTAAATAACAAGACATCCCTTTTAAATAACAAGACATTCCTCTAAATAACAAGACATCCCTCTAAATAACAAGACATCCCTCCAAATAAAAAGACATCCCTCTAAATAGCAAGACATCCCTCTAAATAACAAGACATCCCTCCAAATAACAAGATATCCCTCTAAATAACAAGACATTCCTCCAAATAACAAGACTTCCCTCCAAATAAGAAGACATCCTTCTAAATAACAAGACATCCCTCTAAATAACAAGACATCCCTCTAAATACCAAGACATCCCTCCAAATAACAAGACAACCCTTTAAAAAACAAGACATCCCTCTAAATAACAAGACATCCCTCTAAATAACAAGACATCCCTCTAAATATTAAGACATTCCTTTAAATAACAAGACATCCCTCTAAATATTGAGACATCCCTCTAAATAACAAGACATCCCTCTAAATATTAAGACATCCCTTTAAATAACAAGACATCTCTCTAAATAACAAGACATCCCTCTAAATAACAAGACATCCCTCTAAATAACAAGACATCCCTTTTAAATAACAAGACATTCCTCTAAATAACAAGACATCCCTCTAAATAACAAGACATCCCTCCAAATAACAAGAAATCCCTCAAAATAGCAAGACATCCCTCTAAATATTAAGACATCCCTTCAAATAACAAGACATCCCTCTAAATAACAAGACATCCCTCTAAATAACAAGACATCCCTCTAAATAAAAAGACATCCCTCTAAATAACTAGACATCCCTCCAAATACCAAGACATCCCTCTAAATAACAAGACATCCCTCTAAATAAAAAGACATCCCTCTAAATAACTAGACATCCCTCCAAATACCAAGACATCCCTCTAAATAACAAGACATACCTCCAAATAACAAGACATCCCTCTAAATTATAAGACATCCCTCTTAATAACAAGCATCCCTCCAAATAACAAGACATCCCTCTAAATAACAAGACATCCCTCCAAATATGAAGACATCCCTCCAAATATGAAGACATCCCTCCAAATATGAAGACATCCCTCTAAATAACAAGACATCCCTCTAAATAACAAGACATCTCTCTAAATATTAAGACATCCCTTCAAATAACAAGACATCCCTCTAAATAACAAGACATCCCTCTAAATAACAAGACATCCCTCTAAATAACAAGACATCCCTCTAAATAACAAGACATCCCTCTAAAAACAAGACATCCCTCTAAATATTAAGACATCAATCTAAATAACAAGACATCCCTCCAAATAACAAGACAACCCTCTAAAAAACAAAAAAACCCTCTAAATAACAAGACATCCCTCTAAATAACAAGACATCCCACTAAAAAACAAGACATCCCTCTAAATATTAAGACATCCCTCTAAATAACAAGACATCCCTCCAAATATTAAGACATCCCTCTAAATAACAAGACATCCCTCTAAATAACAAGACATCCCTCTAATAAACTAGACATTCCGCTAAATATTAAGACATCCCTCTAAATAACAAGACATCCCTCCAAATACCAAGACATCCCTCTAAATATTAAGACATCCCTCCAAATAACAAGAAAACCCTTTAAAAAACAAGACATCCCTCTAAATAACAAGACATCCCTCTAAATAACAAGACATCCCTCCAAATAACAAGACATCCCTCTAAATATTAAGACATCCCTCTAAATAACAAGACATCCCTCTAAATATTAAGACATCCCTTTAAATAACAAGACATCTCTCTAAATAACAAGACATCCCTCTAAATAACAAGACATCCCACTGAATAACAAGACGTCCCTCTAAATAACAAGACATCCCTTTTAAATAACAAGACATTCCTCTAAATTACAAGACATCCCTCTAAATAACAAGACATCCCTCCAAATAAAAAGACATTCCTCTAAATAGCAAGACATCCCTCTAAATAACAAGACATCCCTCCAAATAACAAGATATCCCTCTAAATAACAAGACATTCCTCCAAATAACAAGACTTCCCTCCAAATAAGAACACATCCCTCTAAATAACAAGACATCCCTCTAAATAACAAGACATCCCTCTAAATACCAAGACATCCCTCTAAATATTAAGACATCCCTCCAAATAACAAGACAACCCTTTAAAAAACAAGACATCCCTCTAAATAACAAGACATCCCTCTAAATAACAAGACATCCCTCTAAATATTAAGACATCCCTTCAAATAACAAGTCATCCCTCTAAATATTAAGACATCCCTCTAAATAACAAGACATCCCTCTAAATATTAAGACATCCCTTTAAATAACAAGACATCTCTCTAAATAACAAGACATCCCTCTAAATAACAAGACATCCCTCTAAATATTAAGACATCCCTCCAAATAACAAGACATCCCTCTAAATATTAAGACATCCCTTCAAATAACAAGACATCCCTCTAAATAACAAGACATCCCTCTAAATAACAAGACATCCCTCTAAATAAAAAGACATTCCTCTAAATAACTAGACATCCCTCCAAATACCAAGACATCCCTCTAAATAACAAGACATCCCTTTTAAATAACAAGACATTCCTCTAAATAACAAGACATCCCTCTAAATAACAAGACATCCCTCCAAATAACAAGAAATCCCTCAAAATAGCAAGACATCCCTCTAAATATTAAGACATCCCTTCAAATAACAAGACATCCCTCTAAATAACAAGACATCCCTCTAAATAACAAGACATCCCTCTAAATAAAAAGACATTCCTCTAAATAACTAGACATCCCTCCAAATACCAAGACATCCCTCTAAATAACAAGACATCCCTCTAAATAAAAAGACATCCCTCTAAATAACTAGACATCCCTCCAAATACCAAGACATCCCTCTAAATAACAAGACATCCCTCTAAATAACAAGACATACCTCCAAATAACAAGACATCCCTCTAAATTATAAGACATCCCTCTTAATAACAAGCATCCCTCCAAATAACAAGACATCCCTCTAAATAACAAGACATCCCTTTTAAATAACAAGACATTCCTCTAAATAACAAGACATCCCTCTAAATAACAAGACATCCCTCCAAATAACAAGAAATCCCTCAAAATAGCAAGACATCCCTCTAAATAACAAGACATACCTCCAAATAACAAGACATCCCTCTAAATTATAAGACATCCCTCTTAATAACAAGCATCCCTCCAAATAACAAGACATCCTCTAAATAACAAGACATCCCTTTTAAATAACAAGACATTCCTCTAAATAACAAGACATCCCTCTAAATAACAAGACATCCCTCCAAATAACAAGAAATCCCTCAAAATAGCAAGACATCCCTCTAAATATTAAGACATCCCTTCAAATAACAAGACATCCCTCTAAATAACAAGACATCCCTCTAAATAACAAGACATCCCTCTAAATAAAAAGACATCCCTCTAAATAACTAGACATCCCTCCAAATACCAAGACATCCCTCTAAATAACAAGACATCCCTCTAAATAAAAAGACATCCCTCTAAATAACTAGACATCCCTCCAAATACCAAGACATCCCTCTAAATAACAAGACATCCCTCTAAATAACAAGACATACCTCCAAATAACAAGACATCCCTCTAAATTATAAGACATCCCTCTTAATAACAAGCATCCCTCCAAATAACAAGACATCCCTCTAAATAACAAGACATCCCTCCAAATATGAAGACATCCCTCCAAATATGAAGACATCCCTCTAAATAACAAGACATCCCTCTAAATAACAAGACATCCCTCTAAATAACAAGACATCTCTCTTAATATTAAGACATCCCTTCAAATAACAAGACATCCCTCTAAATAACAAGACATCCCTCTAAATAACAAGACATCCCTCTAAATAACAAGACATCCCTCTAAATAACAAGACATCCCTCTAAATAACAAGACATCCCTCCAAATAAAAAGACATCCCTCTAAATATTAAGACATCAATCTAAATAACAAGACATCCCTCCAAATAACAAGACAACCTTCTAAAAAACAAAAAAACCCTCTAAATAACAAGACATCTCTCTAAAAAACAAGACATCCCTCTAAATATCAAGACATCCCTCTAAATAACAAGACATCCATCTATATAACAAGACATTCCTCTAAATATTAAGACATCCCTCTAAATAACAAGACATACCTGTAAATAACAAGACATCCCTCTAAATAACAAGACATCCCATCTAAATTACAAGACAACCCTCTAAAAAACAAGACATCCCTTAAGACATTCCGCTAAATATTAAGACATCCCTCTAAATAACAAGACATCCCTCTAAATACCAAGACATCCCTCTAAATATTAAGACATCCCTCCAAATAACAAGACAACCCTTTAAAAAACAAGACATCCCTCTAAATAACAAGACATCCCTCTAAATAACAAGACATCCCTCTAAATAACAAGACATCCCTCTAAAAATTAAGACATCCCTTCAAATAACAAGACATCCCTTTTAAATAACAAGACATTCCTCAAAATAACAAGACATCCCTCTAAATAACAAGACATCCCTCCAAATAAAAAGACATCCCTCTAAATAGCAAGACATCCCTCTAATAAACAAGACATTCCGCTAAATATTAAGACATCCCTCTAAATATTAAGACATCCCTTTAAATAACAAGACATCTCTCTAAATAACAAGACATCCCTCTAAATAACAAGACATCCCACTAAATAACAAGACATCCCTCTAAATAACAAGACATCCCTTTTAAATAACAAGACATTCCTCTAAATAACAAGACATCCCTCTAAATAACAAGACATCCCTCCAAATTAAAAGACATCCTTCTAAATAGCAAGACATCCCTCTAATAAACAAGACATTCCGCTAAATATTAAGACATCCCTCTAAATAACAAGACATCCCATCTAAATTACAAGACAACCCTCTAAAAAACAAGACATCCCTCCAAATAACAAGACAACCCTCTAAAAAACAAGACATCCCTCTAAATAAAAAGACATCTCTCCAAATAACAAGACATCCCTCTAAATAACAAGACATCCCATCTAAATTACAAGACAACCCTCTAAAAAACAAGACATCCCTCTAAATAACAAGACATCCCTCTAAATAACAAGACATCCCTCTAAATATTAAGACATCCCTCCAAATAACAAGACATCCCTCTAAATATTAAGACATCCCTCTAAATAACAAGACATCCCTCTAAATATTAAGACATCCCTTTAAATAACAAGACATCTCTCTAAATAACAAGACATCCCTCTAAATAACAAGACATCCCATTAAATAACAAGACGTCCCTCTAAATAACAAGACATCCCTTTTAAATAACAAGACATTCCTCTAAATAACAAGACATCCCTCTAAATAACAAGACATCCCTCTAAATAAAAAGACATCCCTCTAAATAGCAAGACATCCCTCTAAATAACAAGACATCCCTCCAAATAACAAGATATCCCTCTAAATAACAAGACATTCCTCCAAATAACAAGACTTCCCTCCAAATAAGAAGACATCCCTCTAAATAACAAGACATCCCTCTAAATACCAAGACATCCCTCCAAATAACAAGACAACCCTTTAAAAAACAAGACATCCCTCTAAATAACAAGACATCCCTCTAAATAACAAGACATCCCTCTTAATATTAAGACATCCCTTCAAATAACAAGACATCCCTCTAAATATTAAGACATCCCTTCAAATAACAAGACATCCCTCTAAATATTAAGACATCCCTCTAAATAACAAGACATCCCTCTAAATATTAAGACATCCCTTTAAATAACAAGATATCTCTCTAAATAACAAGACATCCCTCTAAATAACAAGACATCCCTCTAAATATTAAGACATCCCTCCAAATAACAAGACATCCCTCTAAATATTAAGACATCCCTCTAAATAACAAGACATCCCTCTAAATATTAAGACATCCCTTTAAATAACAAGACATCTCTCTAAATCACAAGACATCCCTCTAAATAACAAGACATCTCACTAAAAAACAAGACATCCCTCTAAATAACAAGACATCCCTTTTAAATAACAAGACATCCCTTTTAAATAACAAGACATCCCTCTAAATAACAAGACATCCCTCCAAATAACAAGAAATCCCTCAAAAAAGCAAGACATCCCTCTAAATATTAAGACATCCCTTCAAATAACAAGACATCCCTCTAAATAACAAGACATCCCTCTAAATAACAAGAAATCCCTCTAAATAAAAAGACATCCCTCTAAATAACTAGACATCCCTCCAAATACCAAGACATCCCTCTAAATAACAAGACATCCCTCTAAATAACAAGACATACCTCCAAATAACGAAACATCCCTCTAAATTATAAGACATCCCTCTTAATAACAAGCATCCCTCCAAATAACAAGACATCCCTCTAAATAACAAGACATCCCTCCAAATATGAAGACATCCCTCTAAATAACAAGACATCCCTTTAAATAACAAGACATCCCTCTAAATAACAAGACATCTCTCTAAATATTAAGACATCCCTTCAAATAACAAGACATCCCTCTAAATAACAAGACATCCCTCTAAATAACAAGACATCCCTCTTAATAACAAGACATCCCTCTAAATAACAAGACATCCCTCTAAATAACAAGACATACCTGTAAATAACAAGACATCCCTCTAAATAACAAGACATCCCATCTAAATTACAAGACAACCCTCTAAAAAACAAGACATCCATCCAAATAACAAGACAACCCTCTAAAAAACAAGACATCCCTCTAAATAACAAGACATCCCTCCAAATAACAAGACAACCCTTTAAAAAACAAGACATCCCTCTAAATAACAAGACATCCCTCTAAATAACAAGACATCCCTCTAAATAACAAGACATCCCTCTAAATATTAAGACATCCCTTCAAATAACAAGACATCCCTCTAAATATTAAGACATCCCTCTAAATAACAAGACATCCCTCTAAATATTAAGACATCCCTTTAAATAACAAGACATCTCTCTAAATAACAAGACATCCCTCTAAATAACAAGACATCCCAGTAAATAACAAGACATCCCTCTAAATAGCAAGACATCCCTCTAATAAACAAGACATTCCGCTAAATATTAAGACATCCCTCTAAATAACAAGACATCCCATCTAAATTACAAGAAAACCCTCTAAAAAACAAGACAACCCTCTAAAAAACAAGACATCCCTCTAAATAAAAAGACATCTTAGACACAAGTGTGTACAAGGTTGTACAAGTGTGTACAAGGTTGTACAAGTGTGTACAAGGGTGTACAAGTTTGTACAAGTGTGTACAAGTTTGTACAAGTGTGTACAAGTTTGTACAAGGTTGTACAAATGTATACAAGGGTGTACAAAAGTGTACAAGGGTGCACAAGTTTGTACAAGGGTGTACAAGTGTGTACAAGCTTGTAGAAGTGTGTACAAGCTTGTACAAGTGTGTACAAGGGTGTACAGGTTTGTACAAGGTTGTACAAGTGTTTACAAGGGAGTACAAGTATGTACAAGAATGTACAAGTTTGTACAAGTGTGTACAAGTGTGTACAAGGTTGTACAAGTGTGTACAAGGTTGTACAAGTGTGTACAAGGTTGTACAAGTGTGTACAAGGTTGTACAAGTGTGTACAAGGTTGAACAAGTGTGTACAAAGGTGTACAAGTGTGTACAAGGTTGTACAAGTGTGTACAAGGTTGTACAAGTGTGTACAAGGTTGTACAAGTGTGTACAAGGTTGTACAAGGTTGTACAATTGTGTACAAGGTTGTACAAGTGTTTACAAGGGTGTACAAGTATGTACAAGAATGTACAAGTTTGTACAAGTGTGTACAAGTTTGTAAAAGGTTGTACAAGTGTGTACAAGGGTGTACAAGTGTGTACAAGGGTGCACAAGTGTGTACAAGGGTGCACAAGTGTGTACAAGGGTGTACAATCGTGTACAAGCTTGTACAAGTGTGTACAAGGGTGTGCAGGTTTGTACAAGGTTGTACAAGTGTGTACAAGGTTGTACAAGTGTGTACAAGGGTGTACAAGTTTGTACAAGTGTGTACAAGTTTGTACAATTGTGTACAAGTTTGTACAAGGTTGTACAAATGTATACAAGGGTGTACAAAAGTGTACAAGGGTGCAGAAGTTTGTACAAGGGTGTACTTGTACAAACTTGTACAACCTTTTACACAATTGTAAAACCTTGTACACACTTGTACATTCTTGTACAAACTTGTACTTACTTGTACAACCTTGTACAAACTTGTACACACTTGTACAAACTTTTACATCCTTGTATACATTTGTACACCCTTGTACACACTTGTACAACCTTGTACAAACCTGTACACCCTTGTACACACTTGTACAAGCTTGTACACGATTGTACACCCTTGTACACACTTGTGCACCCTTGTACACACTTGTACACCCTTGTACACACATGTACAACCTTTTACAAACTTGTACAAACTTGTACATTCTTGTACATACTTGTACACCCTTGTAAACACTTGTACAAAATTGTACAAACCTGTACACCCTTGTACACACTTGTACAAGCTTGTACACACTTGTACAAGCTTGTACACACTTGTACAAGCTTGTACACACTTGTACAAGCTTGTACACACTTGTACACCCTTGTACAAACTTGTGCACCCTTGTACACTTTTGTACACCCTTGTAAACATTTGTACAAACTTGTACAAACTTGTACACAATTGTACAAACTTGTACACACTTGTACAAACTTGTACACCCTTGTACACACTTGTACAACCTTGTACACACTTGTACAACCTTGTACAAACCTGCACACCCTTGTACACACTTGTACAAGCTTGTACACGATTGTACACCCTTGTACACACTTGTGCACCCTTGTACACACTTGTACACCCTTGTACACACTTGTACAACCTTTTACAAACTTGTACACACTTGTACAAACTTGTACATTCTTGTACATACTTGTACACCCTTGTAAACACTTGTACAACCTTGTACACAATTGTACAACCTTGTACAACCTTGTACACACTTGTACAACCTTGTACACACTTGTACAACCTTGTACACACTTGTACAACCTTGTACACACTTGTACACCTTTGTACACACTTGTTCAACCTTGTACACACTTGTACAACCTTGTACACACTTGTACAACCTTGTACACACTTGTACAACCTTGTACACACTTGTACAACCTTGTACACACTTGTACAACCTTGTACACACTTGTACACACTTGTACAAACTTGTACATTCTTGTACATACTTGTACTCCCTTGTAAACACTTGTACAACCTTGTACAAACCTGTACACCCTTGTACACACTTGTACAAGCTTGTACACACTTCTACAAGCTTGTACACACTTGTACACCCTTGTACAAACTTGTGCACCCTTGTACACTTTTGTACACCCTTGTATACATTTGTACAACCTTGTACAAACTTGTACACACTTGTACAAACTTGTACACACTTGTACAAACTTGTACACCCTTGTACACACTTGTACAACCTTGTACACACTTGTACAACCTTGTACACACTTGTGTCTAAGATGTCTTTTTATTTAGAGGGATGTCTTGTTTTTTAGAGGGTTGTCTTGTTTTTTAGAGGGTTTTCTTGTAATTTAGATGGGATGTCTTGTTATTTAGAGGGATGTCTTAATATTTAGCGGAATGTCTTGTTTATTAGAGGGATGTCTTGCTATTTAGAGGGATGTCTTTTTATTTGGAGGGATGTCTTGTTATTTAGAGGGATGTCTTAATATTTAGAGGGATGTCTTGTTATTTA
This sequence comes from Macrosteles quadrilineatus, assembly GCF_028750875.1. Taxonomy (NCBI): domain Eukaryota; kingdom Metazoa; phylum Arthropoda; class Insecta; order Hemiptera; family Cicadellidae; genus Macrosteles; species Macrosteles quadrilineatus. The sequence continues at coordinate 18,419 of NW_026542839.1, forward strand.
GAGGAATGTCTTGTTATTTAAAAGGGATGTCTTGTTATTTAGAGGGATGTCTTGTTATTTACTGGGATGTCTTGTTATTTAGAGGGATGTCTTGTTATTTAGAGAGATGTCTTGTTATTTAAAGGGATGTCTTAATATTTAGAGGGATGTCTTGTTATTTAGAGGGATGTCTTAATATTTAGAGGGATGTCTTGTTATTTGAAGGGATGTCTTAATATTTAGAGGGATGTCTTGTTATTTAGAGGGATGTCTTGTTATTTAGAGGGATGTCTTGTTATTTAGAGGGATGTCTTGTTTTTTAAAGGGTTGTCTTGTTATTTGGAGGGATGTCTTGTTATTTAGAGGGATGTCTTGTTTTTTAGAGGGTTGTCTTGTTATTTGGATGGATGTCTTGTTTTTTAGAGGGTTGTCTTGTAATTTAGATGGGATGTCTTGTTATTTAGAGGGATGTCTTGTTATTTACAGGTATGTCTTGTTATTTAGAGGGATGTCTTAATATTTAGAGGAATGTCTTGTTATATAGATGGATGTCTTGTTATTTAGAGGGATGTCTTGATATTTAGAGGGATGTCTTGTTTTTTAGAGAGATGTCTTGTTATTTAAAGGGTTTTTTTGTTTTTTAGAGGGTTGTCTTGTTATTTGGAGGGATGTCTTGTTATTTAGATTGATGTCTTAATATTTAGAGGGATGTCTTGTTTTTTAGAGGGATGTCTTGTTATTTAGAGGGATGTCTTGTTATTAAGAGGGATGTCTTGTTATTTAGAGGGATGTCTTGTTATTTAGAGGGATGTCTTGTTATTTGAAGGGATGTCTTAATATTTAGAGAGATGTCTTGTTATTTAGAGGGATGTCTTGTTATTTAAAGGGATGTCTTGTTATTTAGAGGGATGTCTTCATATTTGGAGGGATGTCTTGTTATTTAGAGGGATGTCTTGTTATTTGGAGGGATGCTTGTTATTAAGAGGGATGTCTTATAATTTAGAGGGATGTTTCGTTATTTGGAGGTATGTCTTGTTATTTAGAGGGATGTCTTGTTATTTAGAGGGATGTCTTGGTATTTGGAGGGATGTCTAGTTATTTAGAGGGATGTCTTTTTATTTAGAGGGATGTCTTGTTATTTAGAGGGATGTCTTGTTATTTAGAGGGATGTCTTGTTATTTGAAGGGATGTCTTAATATTTAGAGGGATGTCTTGCTTTTTTGAGGGATTTCTTGTTATTTGGAGGGATGTCTTGTTATTTAGAGGGATGTCTTGTTATTTAAAAGGGATGTCTTGTTATTTAAAAGGGATGTCTTGTTATTTAGAGGGATGTCTTGTTTTTTAGTGAGATGTCTTGTTATTTAGAGGGATGTCTTGTGATTTAGAGAGATGTCTTGTTATTTAAAGGGATGTCTTAATATTTAGAGGGATGTCTTGTTATTTAGAGGGATGTCTTAATATTTAGAGGGATGTCTTGTTATTTGGAGGGATGTCTTAATATTTAGAGGGATGTCTTGTTATTTAGAGGGATGTCTTGTTATTTAGAGAGATATCTTGTTATTTAAAGGGATGTCTTAATATTTAGAGGGATGTCTTGTTATTTAGAGGGATGTCTTAATATTTAGAGGGATGTCTTGTTATTTGAAGTGATGTCTTAATATTTAGAGGGATGTCTTGTTATTTAGAGGGATGTCTTGTTATTTAGAGGGATGTCTTGTTTTTTAAAGGGTTGTCTTGTTATTTGGAGGGATGTCTTAATATTTAGAGGGATGTCTTGGTATTTAGAGGGATGTCTTGTTATTTAGAGGGATGTCTTGTTATTTAGAGGGATGTCTTCTTATTTGGAGGGAAGTCTTGTTATTTGGAGGAATGTCTTGTTATTTAGAGGGATGTCTTGTTATTTAGAGGAATGTCTTGTTATTTAAAAGGGATGTCTTGTTATTTAGAGGGACGTCTTGTTATTTAGTGGGATGTCTTGTTATTTAGAGGGATTTCTTGTTATTTAGAGAGATGTCTTGTTATTTAAAGGGATGTCTTAATATTTAGAGGGATGTCTTGTTATTTAGAGGGATGTCTTAATATTTAGAGGGATGTCTTGTTATTTGGAGGGATGTCTTAATATTTAGAGGGATGTCTTGTTATTTAGAGGGATGTCTTGTTATTTAGAGGGATGTCTTGTTTTTTAGAGGGTTGTCTTGTAATTTAGATGGGATGTCTTGTTATTTAGAGGGATGTCTTGTTATTTGGAGAGATGTCTTTTTATTTAGAGGGATGTCTTGTTTTTTAGAGGGTTGTCTTGTTATTTGGAGGGATGTCTTGTTTTTTAGAGGGTTGTCTTGTAATTTAGATGGGATGTCTTGTTATTTAGAGGGATGTCTTAATATTTAGCGGAACGTCTTGTTTATTAGAGGGATGTCTTGCTATTTAGAAGGATGTCTTTTTATTTGGAGGGATGTCTTGTTATTTAGAGGGATGTCTTGTTATTTAGAGGAATGTCTTGTTATTTAAAAGGGATGTCTTGTTATTTAGAGGGATGTCTTGTTATTTAGTGGGATGTCTTGTTATTTAGAGGGATGTCTTGTTATTTAGAGAGATGTCTTGTTATTTAAAGGGATGTCTTAATATTTAGAGGGATGTCTTAATATTTAGCGGAATGTCTTGTTTATTAGAGGGATGTCTTGCTATTTAGAGGGATGTCTTTTTATTTGGAGGGATGTCTTGTTATTTAGAGGGATGTCTTGTTATTTAGAGGAATGTCTTGTTATTTAAAAGGGATGTCTTGTTATTTGAAGGGATGTCTTAATATTTAGAGGGATGTCTTGTTATTTAGAGGGATGTCTTGTTATTTAGAGGGATGTCTTGTTATTTAGAGGGATGTCTTGTTTTTTAAAGGGTTGTCTTGTTATTTGGAGGGATGTCTTAATATTTAGAGGGATGTCTTGGTATTTAGAGGGATGTCTTGTTATTTAGAGGGATGTCTTAATATTTAGCGGAATGTTTTAAGGGATGTCTTGTTTTTTAGAGGGTTGTCTTGTAATTTAGATGGGATGTCTTGTTATTTAGAGGGATGTCTTGTTATTTACAGGTATGTCTTGTTATTTAGAGGGATGTCTTAATATTTAGAGGAATGTCTTGTTATATAGATGGATGTCTTGTTATTTAGAGGGATGTCTTGATATTTAGAGGGATGTCTTGTTTTTTAGAGAGATGTCTTGTTATTTAGAGGGTTTTTTTGTTTTTTAGAAGGTTGTCTTGTTATTTGGAGGGATGTCTTGTTATTTAGATTGATGTCTTAATATTTAGAGGGATGTCTTTTTATTTGGAGGGATGTCTTGTTATTTAGAGGGATGTCTTGTTATTTAGAGGGATGTCTTGTTATTTAGAGGGATGTCTTGTTATTTAGAGGGATGTCTTGTTATTTAGAGGGATGTCTTGTTATTTGAAGGGATGTCTTAATATTAAGAGAGATGTCTTGTTATTTAGAGGGATGTCTTGTTATTTAGAGGGATGTCTTGTTATTTAGAGGGATGTCTTCATATTTGGAGGGATGTCTTCATATTTGGAGGGATGTCTTGTTATTTAGAGGGATGTCTTGTTATTTGGAGGGATGCTTGTTATTAAGAGGGATGTCTTATAATTTAGAGGGATGTCTTGTTATTTGGAGGTATGTCTTGTTATTTAGAGGGATGTCTTGTTATTTAGAGGGATGTCTTGGTATTTGGAGGGATGTCTAGTTATTTAGAGGGATGTCTTTTTATTTAGAGGGATGTCTTGTTATTTAGAGGGATGTCTTGGTATTTGGAGGGATGTCTAGTTATTTAGAGGGATGTCTTTTTATTTAGAGGGATGTCTTGTTATTTAGAGGGATGTCTTGTTATTTAGAGGGATGTCTTGTTATTTGAAGGGATGTCTTAATATTTAGAGGGATGTCTTGCTATTTTGAGGGATTTCTTGTTATTTGGAGGGATGTCTTGTTATTTAGAGGGATGTCTTGTTATTTAGAGGAATGTCTTGTTATTTAAAAGGGATGTCTTGTTATTTAGAGGGATGTCTTGGTATTTGGAGGGATGTCTAGTTATTTAGAGGAATGTCTTTTTATTTAGAGGGATGTCTTGTTATTTAGAGGGATGTCTTGTTATTTAGAGGGATGTCTTGTTATTTGAAGGGATGTCTTAATATTTAGAGGGATGTCTTGTTATTTGGAGGGATGTCTTAATATTTAGAGGGATGTCTTGTTATTTAGAGGGATGTCTTGTTATTTAGAGAGATGTCTTGTTATTTAAAGGGATGTCTTAATATTTAGAGGGATGTCTTGTTATTTAGAGGGATGTCTTAATATTTAGAGGGATGACTTGTTATTTGAAGGGATGTCTTAATATTTAGAGGGATGTCTTGTTATTTAGAGGGATGTCTTGGTATTTAGAGGGATGTCTTGTTATTTAGAGGGATGTCTTGTTATTTAGAGGGATGTCTTCTTATTTGGAGGGAAGTCTTGTTATTTGGAGGAATGTCTTGTTATTTAGAGGGATATCTTGTTATTTGGAGGGATGTCTTGTTATTTAGAGGGATGTCTTGCTATTTAGAGGGATGTCTTTTTATTTGGAGGGATGTCTTGTTATTTAGAGGGATGTCTTGTAATTTAGAGGAATGTCTTGTTATTTAAAAGGGATGTCTTGTTATTTAGAGGGACGTCTTGTTATTTAGTGGGATGTCTTGTTATTTAGAGGGATGTCTTGTTATTTAGAGAGATGTCTTGTTATTTAAAGGGATGTCTTAATATTTAGAGGGATGTCTTGTTATTTAGAGGGATGTCTTAATATTTAGAGGGATGTCTTGTTATTTGGAGGGATGTCTTGTTATTTAGAGGGATGTCTTGTTATTTAGAGGGATGTCTTGTTTTTTAAAGGGTTTTCTTGTTATTTGGAGGGATGTCTTAATATTTAGAGGGATGTCTTGGTATTTGGAGGGATGTCTTGTTATTTAGAGGGATGTCTTAATATTTAGCGGAATGTCTAGTTTATTAGAGGGATGTCTTGTTATTTAGAGGGATGTCTTGTTATTTAGAGGGATGTCTTAATATTTGGAGGGATGTCTTGTTATTTAGAGGGATGTCTTGTTATTTAGAGGGTTTTTTTGTTTTTTAGAGGGTTGTCTTGTTATTTGGAGGGATGTCTTGTTATTTAGATTGATGTCTTAATATTTAGAGGGATGTCTTGTTTTTAGAGGGATGTCTTGTTATTTAGAGGGATGTCTTGTTATTTAGAGGGATGTCTTGTTATTTAGAGGGATGTCTTGTTATTTAGAGGGATGTCTTGTTATTTGAAGGGATGTCTTAATATTTAGAGAGATGTCTTGTTATTTAGAGGGATGTCTTGTTATTTAGAGGGATGTCTTCATATTTGGAGGGATGTCTTCATATTTGGAGGAATGTCTTCATATTTGGAGGGATGTCTTGTTATTTAGAGGGATGTCTTGTTATTTGGAGGGATGCTTGTTATTAAGAGGGATGTCTTATAATTTAGAGGGATGTCTTGTTATTTGGAGGTATGTCTTGTTATTTAGAGGGATGTCTTGGTATTTGGAGGGATGTCTAGTTATTTAGAGGGATGTCTTTTTATTTAGAGGGATGTCTTGTTATTTAGAGGGATGTCTTGGTATTTGGAGGGATGTCTAGTTATTTAGAGGGATGTCTTTTTATTTAGAGGGATGTCTTGTTATTTAGAGGGATGTCTTGTTATTTAGAGGGATGTCTTGTTATTTGAAGGGATGTCTTAATATTTAGAGGGATGTCTTGCTATTTTGAGGGATTTCTTGTTATTTGGAGGGATGTCTTGTTATTTAGAGGGATGTCTTGTTATTTAGAGGAATGTCTTGTTATTTAAAAGGGATGTCTTGTTATTTAGAGGGATGTCTTGTTATTTAGAGGGATGTCTTGTTATTTAGAGAGATGTCTTGTTATTTAAAGGGATGTCTTAATATTTAGAGGGATGTCTTGTTATTTAGAGGGATGTCTTAATATTTAGAGGGATGTCTTGTTATTTAAAGGAATGTCTTAATATTTAGAGGGATGTCTTGTTATTTAGAGGGATGTCTTGTTATTTAGAGGGATGTCTTGTTTTTTAAAGGGTTGTCTTGTTATTTGGAGGGATGTCTTGGTATTTAGAGGGATGTCTTGTTATTTAGAGGGATGTCTTGTTATTTAGAAGGATGTCTTCTTATTTGGAGGGAAGTCTTGTTATTTGGAGGAATGTCTTGTTATTTAGAGGGATATCTTGTTATTTGGAGGGATGTCTTGTTATTTAGAGGGATGTCTTGCTATTTAGAGGGATGTCTTTTTATTTGGAGGGATGTCTTGTTATTTAGAGGGATGTCTTGTTATTTACAGGAATGTCTTGTTATTTAAAAGGGATGTCTTGTTATTTAGAGGGACGTCTTGTTATTTAGTGGGATGTCTTGTAATTTAGAGGGATGTCTTGTTATTTAGAGGGATGTCTTGTTATTTAAAGGGATGTCTTAATATTTAGAGGGATGTCTTGTTATTTAGAGGGATGTCTTAATATTTAGAGGGATGTCTTGTTATTTGGAGGGATGTCTTAATATTTAGAGGGATGTCTTGTTATTTAGAGGGATGTCTTGTTATTTAGAGGGATGTCTTGTTTTTTAAAGGGTTTTCTTGTTATTTGGAGGGATGTCTTAATATTTAGAGGGATGTCTTGGTATTTGGAGGGATGTCTTGTTATTTAGAGGGATGTCTTAATATTTAGCGGAATGTCTAGTTTATTAGAGGGATGTCTTGTTATTTAGAGGGATGTCTTGTTATTTAGAGGGATGTCTTAATATTTGGAGGGATGTCTTGTTATTTAGAGGGATGTCTTAATATTTAGAGGGATGTCTTGTTTTTTAGTGGGATGTCTTGTTATTTAGAGGGATGTCTTGTTATTTGGAGAGATGTCTTTTTATTTAGAGGGATGTCTTGTTTTTTAGAGGGTTGTCTTGTTATTTGGAGGGATGTCTTGTTTTTTCGAGGGTTGTCTTGTAATTTAGATGGGATGTCTTGTTATTTAGAGGGATGTCTTAATATTTAGCGGAATGTCTTGTTTATTAGAGGGATGTCTTGCTATTTAGAGGGATGTCTTTTTATTTGGAGGGATGTCTTGTTATTTAGAGGGATGTCTTGTTATTTAGAGGAATGTCTTGTTATTTAAAAGGGATGTCTTGTTATTTAGAGGGATGTCTTGTTATTTAGTGGGATGTCTTGTTATTTAGAGGGATGTCTTGTTATTTAGAGAGATGTCTTGTTATTTAAAGGGATGTCTTAATATTTAGAGGGATGTCTTGTTATTTAGAGGGATGTCTTAATATTTAGCGGAATGTCTTGTTTATTAGAGGGATGTCTTGATATTTAGAGGGATGTCTTTTTATTTGGAGGGATGTCTTGTTATTTAGAGGGATGTCTTGTTATTTAGAGGAATGTCTTGTTATTTAAAAGGGATGTCTTGTTATTTAGAGGGATGTCTTGTTATTTAGTGGGATGTCTTGTTATTTAGAGGGATGTCTTGTTATTTAGAGAGATGTCTTGTTATTTAAAGGGATGTCTTAATATTTAGAGGGATGTCTTGTTATTTAGAGGGATGTCTTAATATTTAGAGGGATGTCTTGTTATTTGAAGGGATGTCTTAATATTTAGAGGGATGTCTTGTTATTTAGAGGGATGTCTTGTTATTTAGAGGGATGTCTTGTTTTTTAAAGGGTTGTCTTGTTATTTGGAGGGATGTCTTAATATTTAGAGGGATGTCTTGGTATTTAGAGGGATGTCTTGTTATTTAGAGGGATGTCTTAATATTTAGCGGAATGTCTAGTTTATTAGAGGGATGTCTTGTTATTTAGAGGGATGTCTTGTTATTTAGAGGGATGTCTTGTTTTTTAGAGGGTTGTCTTGTTATTTGGAGGGATGTCTTGTTTTTTAGAGGGTTGTGTTGTAATTTAGATGGGATGTCTTGTTATTTAGAGGGATGTCTTGTTATTTACAGGTATGTCTTGTTATTTAGAGGGATGTCTTAATATTTAGAGGAATGTCTTGTTATATAGGTGGATGTCTTGTTATTTAGAGGGATGTCTTGATATTTAGAGGGATGTCTTGTTTTTTAGAGAGATGTCTTGTTATTTAGAGGGTTTTTTTGTTTTTTAGAGGGTTGTCTTGTTATTTGGAGGGATGTCTTGTTATTTAGATTGATGTCTTAATATTTAGAGGGATGTCTTGTTTTTTAGAGGGATGTCTTGTTATTTAGAGGGATGTCTTGTTATTTAGAGGGATGTCTTGTTATTTAGAGGGATGTCTTGTTATTTAGAGGGATGTCTTGTTATTTGAAGGGATGTCTTAATATTTAAAGAGATGTCTTGTTATTTAGAGGGATGTCTTGTTATTTAGAGGGATGTCTTGTTATTTAGAGGGATGTCTTCATATTTGGAGGGATGTCTTGTTATTTAGAGGGATGTCTTGTTATTTAGAGGGATGTCTTAATATTTAGCGGAATGTCTAGTTTATTAGAGGGATGTCTTGTTATTTAGAGGGATGTCTTGTTATTTAGAGGGATGTCTTAATATTTGGAGGGATGTCTTGTTATTTAGAGGGATGTCTTAATATTTAGAGGGATGTCTTGTTTTTTAGTGGGATGTCTTGTTATTTAGAGGGATGTCTTGTTATTTGGAGAGATGTCTTTTTATTTAGAGGGATGTCTTGTTTTTTAGAGTGTTGTCTTGTTATTTAGAGGGATGTCTTGTTATTTAGAGGGATGTCTTGTTATTTAGAGGGATGTCTTGTTATTTAGAGGGATGTCTTGTTATTTGGAGGGATGTCTTGTTATTTAGAGGGATGTCTTGTTATTTAGAGGAATGTCTTGTTATTTAAAAGGGATGTCTTGTTATTTAGAGGGATGTCTTGTTATTTAGTGGGATGTCTTGTTATTTAGAGGGATGTCTTGTTATTTAGAGAGATGTCTTGTTATTTAAAGGGATGTCTTAATATTTAGAGGGATGTCTTGTTATTTAGAGGGATGTCTTAATATTTAGAGGGATGTCTTGTTATTTGAAGGGATGTCTTAATATTTAGAGGGATGTCTTGTTATTTAGAGGGATGTCTTGTTATTTAGAGGGATGTCTTGTTTTTTAAAGGGTTGTCTTGTTATTTGGAGGGATGTCTTAATATTTAGAGGGATGTCTTGGTATTTAGAGGGATGTCTTGTTATTTAGAGGGATGTCTTGTTATTTAGAGGGATGTCTTCTTATTTGGAGGGAAGTCTTGTTATTTGGAGGAATGTCTTGTTATTTAGAGGGATATCTTGTTATTTGGAGGGATGTCTTGTTATTTAGAGGGATGTCTTGCTATTTAGAGGGATGTCTTTTTATTTGGAGGGATGTCTTGTTATTTAGAGGGATGTCTTGTAATTTAGAGGAATGTCTTGTTATTTAAAAGGGATGTCTTGTTATTTAGAGGGACGTCTTGTTATTTAGTGGGATGTCTTGTTATTTAGAGGGATGTCTTGTTATTTAGAGAGATGTCTTGTTATTTAAAGGGATGTCTTAATATTTAGAGAGATGTCTTGTTATTTAGAGGGATGTCTTAATATTTAGAGGGATGTCTTGTTATTTGGAGGGATGTCTTGTTATTTAGAGGGATGTCTTGTTATTTAGAGGGATGTCTTGTTTTTTAAAGGGTTTTCTTGTTATTTGGAGGGATGTCTTAATATTTAGAGGGATGTCTTGGTATTTGGAGGGATGTCTTGTTATTTAGAGGGATGTCTTAATATTTAGCGGAATGTCTAGTTTATTAGAGGGATGTCTTGTTATTTAGAGGGATGTCTTGTTATTTAGAGGGATGTCTTAATATTTGGAGGGATGTCTTGTTATTTAGAGGGATGTCTTAATATTTAGAGGGATGTCTTGTTTTTTAGTGGGATGTCTTGTTATTTAGAGGGATGTCTTGTTATTTAGAGGGTTTTTTTGTTTTTTAGAGGGTTGTCTTGTTATTTGGAGGGATGTCTTGTTATTTAGATTGATGTCTTAATATTTAGAGGGATGTCTTGTTTTTTAGAGGGATGTCTTGTTATTTAGAGGGATGTCTTGTTATTTAGAGGGATGTCTTGTTATTTAGAGGGATGTCTTGTTATTTAGAGGGATGTCTTGTTATTTGAAGGGATGTCTTAATATTTAGAGAGATGTCTTGTTATTTAGAGGGATGTCTTGTTATTTAGAGGGATGTCTTCATATTTGGAGGGATGTCTTCATATTTGGAGGGATGTCTTCATATTTGGAGGGATGTCTTGTTATTTAGAGGGATGTCTTGTTATTTGGAGGGATGCTTGTTATTAAGAGGGATGTCTTATAATTTAGAGGGATGCCTTGTTATTTGGAGGTATGTCTTGTTATTTAGAGGGATGTCTTGGTATTTGGAGGGATGTCTAGTTATTTAGAGGGATGTCTTTTTATTTAGAGGGATGTCTTGTTATTTAGAGGGATGTCTTGGTATTTGGAGGGATGTCTAGTTATTTAGAGGGATGTCTTTTTATTTAGAGGGATGTCTTGTTATTTAGAGGGATGTCTTGTTATTTAGAGGGATGTCTTGTTATTTGAAGGGATGTCTTAATATTTAGAGGGATGTCTTGCTATTTTGAGGGATTTCTTGTTATTTGGAGGGATGTCTTGTTATTTAGAGGGATGTCTTGTTATTTAGAGGAATGTCTTGTTATTTAAAAGGGATGTCTTGTTATTTAGAGGGATGTCTTGTTATTTAGAGGGATGTCTTGTTATTTAGAGAGATGTCTTGTTATTTAAAGGGATGTCTTAATATTTAGAGGGATGTCTTGTTATTTAGAGGGATGTCTTAATATTTAGAGGGATGTCTTGTTATTTAAAGGAATGTCTTAATATTTAGAGGGATGTCTTGTTATTTAGATAGATGTCTTGTTATTTAGAGGGATGTCTTGTTTTTTAAAGGGTTGTCTTGTTATTTGGAGGGATGTCTTGGTATTTAGAGGGATGTCTTGTTATTTAGAGGGATGTCTTGTTATTTAGAAGGATGTCTTCTTATTTGGAGGGAAGTCTTGTTATTTGGAGGAATGTCTTGTTATTTAGAGGGATATCTTGTTATTTGGAGGGATGTCTTGTTATTTAGAGGGATGTCTTGCTATTTAGAGGGATGTCTTTTTATTTGGAGGGATGTCTTGTTATTTAGAGGGATGTCTTGTTATTTAGAGGAATGTCTTGTTATTTAAAAGGGATGTCTTGTTATTTAGAGGGACGTCTTGTTATTTAGTGGGATGTCTTGTAATTTAGAGGGATGTCTTGTTATTTAAAGGGATGTCTTAATATTTAGAGGGATGTCTTGTTATTTAGAGGGATGTCTTAATATTTAGAGGGATGTCTTGTTATTTGGAGGGATGTCTTAATATTTAGAGGGATGTCTTGTTATTTAGAGGGATGTCTTGTTATTTAGAGGGATGTCTTGTTTTTTAAAGGGTTTTCTTGTTATTTGGAGGGATGTCTTAATATTTAGAGGGATGTCTTGGTATTTGGAGGGATGTCTTGTTATTTAAAAGGAAGTCTTAATATTTAGCGGAATGTCTAGTTTATTAGAGGGATGTCTTGTTATTTAGAGGGATGTCTTGTTATTTAGAGGGATGTCTTAATATTTGGAGGGATGTCTTGTTATTTAGAGGGATGTCTTAATATTTAGAGGGATGTCTTGTTTTTTAGTGGGATGTCTTGTTATTTAGAGGGATGTCTTGTTATTTGGAGAGATGTCTTTTTATTTAGAGGGATGTCTTGTTTTTTAGAGGGTTGTCTTGTTATTTGGAGGGATGTCTTGTTTTTTCGAGGGTTGTCTTGTAATTTAGATGGGATGTCTTGTTATTTAGAGGGATGTCTTAATATTTAGCGGAATGTCTTGTTTATTAGAGGGATGTCTTGCTATTTAGAGGGATGTCTTTTTATTTGGAGGGATGTCTTGTTATTTAGAGGGATGTCTTGTTATTTAGAGGAATGTCTTGTTATTTAAAAGGGATGTCTTGTTATTTAGAGGGATGTCTTGTTATTTAGTGGGATGTCTTGTTATTTAGAGGGATGTCTTGTTATTTAGAGAGATGTCTTGTTATTTAAAGGGATGTCTTAATATTTAGAGGGATGTCTTGTTATTTAGAGGGATGTCTTAATATTTAGCGGAATGTCTTGTTTATTAGAGGGATGTCTTGCTATTTAGAGGGATGTCTTTTTATTTGGAGGGATGTCTTGTTATTTAGAGGGATGTCTTGTTATTTAGAGGAATGTCTTGTTATTTAAAAGGGATGTCTTGTTATTTAGAGGGATGTCTTGTTATTTAGTGGGATGTCTTGTTATTTAGAGGGATGTCTTGTTATTTAGAGAGATGTCTTGTTATTTAAAGGGATGTCTTAATATTTAGAGGGATGTCTTGTTATTTAGAGGGATGTCTTAATATTTAGAGGGATGTCTTGTTATTTGAAGGGATGTCTTAATATTTAGAGGGATGTCTTGTTATTTAGAGGGATGTCTTGTTATTTAGAGGGATGTCTTGTTTTTTAAAGGGTTGTCTTGTTATTTGGAGGGATGTCTTAATATTTAGAGGGATGTCTTGGTATTTAGAGGGATGTCTTGTTATTTAGAGGGATGTCTTAATATTTAGCGGAATGTCTAGTTTATTAGAGGGATGTCTTGTTATTTAGAGGGATGTCTTGTTATTTAGAGGGATGTCTTGTTTTTTAGAGGGTTGTCTTGTTATTTGGAGGGATGTCTTGTTTTTTAGAGGGTTGTGTTGTAATTTAGATGGGATGTCTTGTTATTTAGAGGGATGTCTTAATATTTAGAGGAATGTCTTGTTATATAGGTGGATGTCTTGTTATTTAGAGGGATGTCTTGATATTTAGAGGGATGTCTTGTTTTTTAGAGAGATGTCTTGTTATTTAGAGGGTTTTTTTGTTTTTTAGAGGGTTGTCTTGTTATTTGGAGGGATGTCTTGTTATTTAGATTGATGTCTTAATATTTAGAGGGATGTCTTGTTTTTTAGAGGGATGTCTTGTTATTTAGAGGGATGTCTTGTTATTTAGAGGGATGTCTTGTTATTTAGAGGGATGTCTTGTTATTTAGAGGGATGTCTTGTTATTTGAAGGGATGTCTTAATATTTAGAGAGATGTCTTGTTATTTAGAGGGATGTCTTGTTATTTAGAGGGATGTCTTGTTATTTAGAGGGATGTCTTCATATTTGGAGGGATGTCTTGTTATTTAGAGGGATGTCTTGTTATTTAGAGGGATGTCTTAATATTTAGCGGAATGTCTAGTTTATTAGAGGGATGTCTTGTTATTTAGAGGGATGTCTTGTTATTTAGAGGGATGTCTTAATATTTGGAGGGATGTCTTGTTATTTAGAGGGATGTCTTAATATTTAGAGGGATGTCTTGTTTTTTAGAGGGTTGTCTTGGTATTTAGAGGGATGTCTTGTTATTTAGAGGGATGTCTTGTTATTTAGAGGGATGTCTTCTTATTTGGAGGGAAGTCTTGTTATTTGGAGGAATGTCTTGTTATTTAGAGGGATATCTTGTTATTTGGAGGGATGTCTTGTTATTTAGAGGGATGTCTTGCTATTTAGAGGGATGTCTTTTTATTTGGAGGGATGTCTTGTTATTTAGAGGGATGTCTTGTTATTTAGAGGAATGTCTTGTTATTTAAAAGGGATGTCTTGTTATTTAGAGGGACGTCTTGTTATTTAGTGGGATGTCTTGTTATTTAGAGGGATGTCTTGTTATTTAGAGAGATGTCTTGTTATTTAAAGGGATGTCTTAATATTTAGAGGGATGTCTTGTTATTTAGAGGGATGTCTTAATATTTAGAGGGATGTCTTGTTATTTGGAGGGATGTCTTGTTATTTAGAGGGATGTCTTGTTATTTAGAGGAATGTCTTGTTATTTAAAAGGGATGTCTTAATATTTAGAGGGATGTCTTGTTATTTAGAGGGATGTCTTGTTATTTAGAGGGATGTCTTGTTTTTTAAAGGGTTTTCTTGTTATTTGGAGGGATGTCTTAATATTTAGAGGGATGTCTTGGTATTTGGAGGGATGTCTTGTTATTTAGAGGGATGTCTTAATATTTAGCGGAATGTCTAGTTTATTAGAGGGATGTCTTGTTATTTAGAGGGATGTCTTGTTATTTAGAGGGATGTCTTAATATTTGGAGGGATGTCTTGTTATTTAGAGGGATGTCTTAATATTTAGAGGGATGTCTTGTTTTTTAGTGGGATGTCTTGTTATTTAGAGGGATGTCTTGTTATTTGGAGAGATGTCTTTTTATTTAGAGGGATGTCTTGTTTTTTAGAGGGTTGTCTTGTTATTTGGAGGGATGTCTTGTTTTTTCGAGGGTTGTCTTGTAATTTAGATGGGATGTCTTGTTATTTAGAGGGATGTCTTAATATTTAGCGGAATGTCTTGTTTATTAGAGGGATGTCTTGCTATTTAGAGGGATGTCTTTTTATTTGGAGGGATGTCTTGTTATTTAGAGGGATGTCTTGTTATTTAGAGGAATGTCTTGTTATTTAAAAGGGATGTCTTGTTATTTAGAGGGATGTCTTGTTATTTAGTGGGATGTCTTGTTATTTAGAGGGATGTCTTGTTATTTAGAGAGATGTCTTGTTATTTAAAGGGATGTCTTAATATTTAGAGGTATGTCTTGTTATTTAGAGGGATGTCTTAATATTTAGCGGAATGTCTTGTTTATTAGAGGGATGTCTTGATATTTAGAGGGATGTCTTTTTATTTGGAGGGATGTCTTGTTATTTAGAGGGATGTCTTGTTATTTAGAGGAATGTCTTGTTATTTAAAAGGGATGTCTTGTTATTTAGAGGGATGTCTTGTTATTTAGTGGGATGTCTTGTTATTTAGAGGGATGTCTTGTTATTTAGAGAGATGTCTTGTTATTTAAAGGGATGTCTTAATATTTAGAGGGATGTCTTGTTATTTAGAGGGATGTCTTAATATTTAGAGGGATGTCTTGTTATTTGAAGGGATGTCTTAATATTTAGAGGGATGTCTTGTTATTTAGAGGGATGTCTTGTTATTTAGAGGGATGTCTTGTTTTTTAAAGGGTTGTCTTGTTATTTGGAGGGATGTCTTAATATTTAGAGGGATGTCTTGGTATTTAGAGGGATGTCTTGTTATTTAGAGGGATGTCTTAATATTTAGCGGAATGTCTAGTTTATTAGAGGGATGTCTTGTTATTTAGAGGGATGTCTTGTTATTTAGAGGGATGTCTTGTTTTTTAGAGGGTTGTCTTGTTATTTGGAGGGAT
Organism: Macrosteles quadrilineatus; assembly: GCF_028750875.1. Taxonomy (NCBI): domain Eukaryota; kingdom Metazoa; phylum Arthropoda; class Insecta; order Hemiptera; family Cicadellidae; genus Macrosteles; species Macrosteles quadrilineatus. Next base: position 33,744 of record NW_026542839.1, read on the forward strand.
GTCTTGTTTTTTAGAGGGTTGTGTTGTAATTTAGATGGGATGTCTTGTTATTTAGAGGGATGTCTTGTTATTTACAGGTATGTCTTGTTATTTAGAGGGATGTCTTAATATTTAGAAGAATGTCTTGTTATATAGGTGGATGTCTTGTTATTTAGAGGGATGTCTTGATATTTAGAGGGATGTCTTGTTTTTTAGAGAGATGTCTTGTTATTTAGAGGGTTTTTTTGTTTTTTAGAGGGTTGTCTTGTTATTTGGAGGGATGTCTTGTTATTTAGATTGATGTCTTAATATTTAGAGGGATGTCTTGTTTTTTAGAGGGATGTCTTGTTATTTAGAGGGATGTCTTGTTATTTAGAGGGATGTCTTGTTATTTAGAGGGATGTCTTGTTATTTAGAGGGATGTCTTGTTATTTGAAGGGATGTCTTAATATTTAAAGAGATGTCTTGTTATTTAGAGGGATGTCTTGTTATTTAGAGGGATGTCTTGTTATTTAGAGGGATGTCTTCATATTTGGAGGGATGTCTTGTTATTTAGAGGGATGTCTTGTTATTTAGAGGGATGTCTTAATATTTAGCGGAATGTCTAGTTTATTAGAGGGATGTCTTGTTATTTAGAGGGATGTCTTGTTATTTAGAGGGATGTCTTAATATTTGGAGGGATGTCTTGTTATTTAGAGGGATGTCTTAATATTTAGAGGGATGTCTTGTTTTTTAGTGGGATGTCTTGTTATTTAGAGGGATGTCTTGTTATTTGGAGAGATGTCTTTTTATTTAGAGGGATGTCTTGTTTTTTAGAGTGTTGTCTTGTTATTTAGAGGGATGTCTTGTTATTTAGAGGGATGTCTTGTTATTTAGAGGGATGTCTTGTTATTTAGAGGGATGTCTTGTTATTTGGAGGGATGTCTTGTTATTTAGAGGGATGTCTTGTTATTTAGAGGAATGTCTTGTTATTTAAAAGGGATGTCTTGTTATTTAGAGGGATGTCTTGTTATTTAGTGGGATGTCTTGTTATTTAGAGGGATGTCTTGTTATTTAGAGAGATGTCTTGTTATTTAAAGGGATGTCTTAATATTTAGAGGGATGTCTTGTTATTTAGAGGGATGTCTTAATATTTAGAGGGATGTCTTGTTATTTGAAGGGATGTCTTAATATTTAGAGGGATGTCTTGTTATTTAGAGGGATGTCTTGTTATTTAGAGGGATGTCTTGTTTTTTAAAGGGTTGTCTTGTTATTTGGAGGGATGTCTTAATATTTAGAGGGATGTCTTGGTATTTAGAGGGATGTCTTGTTATTTAGAGGGATGTCTTGTTATTTAGAGGGATGTCTTCTTATTTGGAGGGAAGTCTTGTTATTTGGAGGAATGTCTTGTTATTTAGAGGGATATCTTGTTATTTGGAGGGATGTCTTGTTATTTAGAGGGATGTCTTGCTATTTAGAGGGATGTCTTTTTATTTGGAGGGATGTCTTGTTATTTAGAGGGATGTCTTGTAATTTAGAGGAATGTCTTGTTATTTAAAAGGGATGTCTTGTTATTTAGAGGGACGTCTTGTTATTTAGTGGGATGTCTTGTTATTTAGAGGGATGTCTTGTTATTTAGAGAGATGTCTTGTTATTTAAAGGGATGTCTTAATATTTAGAGGGATGTCTTGTTATTTAGAGGGATGTCTTAATATTTAGAGGGATGTCTTGTTATTTGGAGGGATGTCTTGTTATTTAGAGGGATGTCTTGTTATTTAGAGGGATGTCTTGTTTTTTAAAGGGTTTTCTTGTTATTTGGAGGGATGTCTTAATATTTAGAGGGATGTCTTGGTATTTGGAGGGATGTCTTGTTATTTAGAGGGATGTCTTAATATTTAGCGGAATGTCTAGTTTATTAGAGGGATGTCTTGTTATTTAGAGGGATGTCTTGTTATTTAGAGGGATGTCTTAATATTTGGAGGGATGTCTTGTTATTTAGAGGGATGTCTTAATATTTAGAGGGATGTCTTGTTTTTTAGTGGGATGTCTTGTTATTTAGAGGGATGTCTTGTTATTTAGAGGGTTTTTTTGTTTTTTAGAGGGTTGTCTTGTTATTTGGAGGGATGTCTTGTTATTTAGATTGATGTCTTAATATTTAGAGGGATGTCTTGTTTTTTAGAGGGATGTCTTGTTATTTAGAGGGATGTCTTGTTATTTAGAGGGATGTCTTGTTATTTAGAGGGATGTCTTGTTATTTAGAGGGATGTCTTGTTATTTGAAGGGATGTCTTAATATTTAGAGAGATGTCTTGTTATTTAGAGGGATGTCTTGTTATTTAGAGGGATGTCTTCATATTTGGAGGGATGTCTTCATATTTGGAGGGATGTCTTCATATTTGGAGGGATGTCTTGTTATTTAGAGGGATGTCTTGTTATTTGGAGGGATGCTTGTTATTAAGAGGGATGTCTTATAATTTAGAGGGATGTCTTGTTATTTGGAGGTATGTCTTGTTATTTAGAGGGATGTCTTGGTATTTGGAGGGATGTCTAGTTATTTAGAGGGATGTCTTTTTATTTAGAGGGATGTCTTGTTATTTAGAGGGATGTCTTGGTATTTGGAGGGATGTCTAGTTATTTAGAGGGATGTCTTTTTATTTAGAGGGATGTCTTGTTATTTAGAGGGATGTCTTGTTATTTAGAGGGATGTCTTGTTATTTGAAGGGATGTCTTAATATTTAGAGGGATGTCTTGCTATTTTGAGGGATTTCTTGTTATTTGGAGGGATGTCTTGTTATTTAGAGGGATGTCTTGTTATTTAGAGGAATGTCTTGTTATTTAAAAGGGATGTCTTGTTATTTAGAGGGATGTCTTGTTATTTAGAGGGATGTCTTGTTATTTAGAGAGATGTCTTGTTATTTAAAGGGATGTCTTAATATTTAGAGGGATGTCTTGTTATTTAGAGGGATGTCTTAATATTTAGAGGGATGTCTTATTATTTAAAGGAATGTCTTAATATTTAGAGGGATGTCTTGTTATTTAGAGGGATGTCTTGTTATTTAGAGGGATGTCTTGTTTTTTAAAGTGTTGTCTTGTTATTTGGAGGGATGTCTTGGTATTTAGAGGGATGTCTTGTTATTTAGAGGGATGTCTTGTTATTTAGAAGGATGTCTTCTTATTTGGAGGGAAGTCTTGTTATTTGGAGGAATGTCTTGTTATTTAGAGGGATATCTTGTTATTTGGAGGGATGTCTTGTTATTTAGAGGGATGTCTTGCTATTTAGAGGGATGTCTTTTTATTTGGAGGGATGTCTTGTTATTTAGAGGGATGTCTTGTTATTTAGAGGAATGTCTTGTTATTTAAAAGGGATGTCTTGTTATTTAGAGGGACGTCTTGTTATTTAGTGGGATGTCTTGTAATTTAGAGGGATGTCTTGTTATTTAGAGGGATGTCTTGTTATTTAAAGGGATGTCTTAATATTTAGAGGGATGTCTTGTTATTTAGAGGGATGTCTTAATATTTAGAGGGATGTCTTGTTATTTGGAGGGATGTCTTAATATTTAGAGGGATGTCTTGTTATTTAGAGGGATGTCTTGTTATTTAGAGGGATGTCTTGTTTTTTAAAGGGTTTTCTTGTTATTTGGAGGGATGTCTTAATATTTAGAGGGATGTCTTGGTATTTGGAGGGATGTCTTGTTATTTAAAAGGAAGTCTTAATATTTAGCGGAATGTCTAGTTTATTAGAGGGATGTCTTGTTATTTAGAGGGATGTCTTGTTATTTAGAGGGATGTCTTAATATTTGGAGGGATGTCTTGTTATTTAGAGGGATGTCTTAATATTTAGAGGGATGTCTTGTTTTTTAGTGGGATGTCTTGTTATTTAGAGGGATGTCTTGTTATTTGGAGAGATGTCTTTTTATTTAGAGGGATGTCTTGTTTTTTAGAGGGTTGTCTTGTTATTTGGAGGGATGTCTTGTTTTTTCGAGGGTTGTCTTGTAATTTAGATGGGATGTCTTGTTATTTAGAGGGATGTCTTAATATTTAGCGGAATGTCTTGTTTATTAGAGGGATGTCTTGCTATTTAGAGGGATGTCTTTTTATTTGGAGGGATGTCTTGTTATTTAGAGGGATGTCTTGTTATTTAGAGGAATGTCTTGTTATTTAAAAGGGATGTCTTGTTATTTAGAGGGATGTCTTGTTATTTAGTGGGATGTCTTGTTATTTAGAGGGATGTCTTGTTATTTAGAGAGATGTCTTGTTATTTAAAGGGATGTCTTAATATTTAGAGGGATGTCTTGTTATTTAGAGGGATGTCTTAATATTTAGCGGAATGTCTTGTTTATTAGAGGGATGTCTTGCTATTTAGAGGGATGTCTTTTTATTTGGAGGGATGTCTTGTTATTTAGAGGGATGTCTTGTTATTTAGAGGAATGTCTTGTTATTTAAAAGGGAAGTCTTGTTATTTAGAGGGATGTCTTGTTATTTAGTGGGATGTCTTGTTATTTAGAGGGATGTCTTGTTATTTAGAGAGATGTCTTGTTATTTAAAGGGATGTCTTAATATTTAGAGGGATGTCTTGTTATTTAGAGGGATGTCTTAATATATAAAGGGATGTCTTGTTATTTGAAGGGATGTCTTAATATTTAGAGGGATGTCTTGTTATTTAGAGGGATGTCTTGTTATTTAGAGAGATGTCTTGTTTTTTAAAGGGTTGTCTTGTTATTTGGAGGGATGTCTTAATATTTAGAGGGATGTCTTGGTATTTAGAGGGATGTCTTGTTATTTAGAGGGATGTCTTAATATTTAGCGGAATGTCTAGTTTATTAGAGGGATGTCTTGTTATTTAGAGGGATGTCTTGTTATTTAGAGGGATGTCTTGTTTTTTAGAGGGTTGTCTTGTTATTTGGAGGGATGTCTTGTTTTTTAGAGGGTTGTGTTGTAATTTAGATGGGATGTCTTGTTATTTAGAGGGATGTCTTAATATTTAGAGGAATGTCTTGTTATATAGATGGATGTCTTGTTATTTAGAGGGATGTCTTGATATTTAGAGGGATGTCTTGTTTTTTAGAGAGATGTCTTGTTATTTAGAGGGTTTTTTTGTTTTTTAGAGGGTTGTCTTGTTATTTGGAGGGATGTCTTTTTATTTAGATTGATGTCTTAATATTTAGAGGGATGTCTTGTTTTTTAGAGGGATGTCTTGTTATTTAGAGGGATGTCTTGTTATTTAGAGGGATGTCTTGTTATTTAGAGGGATGTCTTGTTATTTAGAGGGATGTCTTGTTATTTGAAGGGATGTCTTAATATTTGGAGGGATGTCTTGTTATTTAGAGGGATGTCTTGTTATTTGGAGGGATGCTTGTTATTAAGAGGGATGTCTTATAATTTAGAGGGATGTCTTGTTATTTGGAGGTATGTCTTGTTATTTAGAGGGATGTCTTGTTATTTAGAGGGATGTCTTGGTATTTGGAGGGATGTCTAGTTATTTAGAGGGATGTCTTTTTATTTAGAGGGATGTCTTGTTATTTAGAGGGATGTCTTGGTATTTGGAGGGATGTCTAGTTATTTAGAGGGATGTCTTTTTATTTAGAGGGATGTCTTGTTATTTAGAGGGATGTCTTGTTATTTAGAGGGATGTCTTGTTATTTGAAGGGATGTATTAATATTTAAAAGGGATGTCTTGTTATTTAGAGGGATGTCTTGTTATTTAGTGGGATGTCTTGTTATTTAGAGGGATGTCTTGTTATTTAGAGAGATGTCTTGTTATTTAAAGGGATGTCTTAATATTTAGAGGGATGTCTTGTTATTTAGAGGGATGTCTTAATATTTAGCGGAATGTCTTGTTTATTAGAGGGATGTCTTGCTATTTAGAGGGATGTCTTTTTATTTGGAGGGATGTCTTGTTATTTAGAGGGATGTCTTGTTATTTAGAGGAATGTCTTGTTATTTAAAAGGGAAGTCTTGTTATTTAGAGGGATGTCTTGTTATTTAGTGGGATGTCTTGTTATTTAGAGGGATGTCTTGTTATTTAGAGAGATGTCTTGTTATTTAAAGGGATGTCTTAATATTTAGAGGGATGTCTTGTTATTTAGAGGGATGTCTTAATATATAAAGGGATGTCTTGTTATTTGAAGGGATGTCTTAATATTTAGAGGGATGTCTTGTTATTTAGAGGGATGTCTTGTTATTTAGAGAGATGTCTTGTTTTTTAAAGATTTGTCTTGTTATTTGGAGGGATGTCTTAATATTTAGAGGGATGTCTTGGTATTTAGAGGGATGTCTTGTTATTTAGAGGGATGTCTTAATATTTAGCGGAATGTCTAGTTTATTAGAGGGATGTCTTGTTATTTAGAGGGATGTCTTGTTATTTAGAGGGATGTCTTGTTTTTTAGAGGGTTGTCTTGTTATTTGGAGGGATGTCTTGTTTTTTAGAGGGTTGTGTTGTAATTTAGATGGGATGTCTTGTTATTTAGAGGGATGTCTTAATATTTAGAGGAATGTCTTGTTATATAGATGGATGTCTTGTTATTTAGAGGGATGTCTTGATATTTAGAGAGATGTCTTGTTTTTTAGAGAGATGTCTTGTTATTTAGAGGGTTTTTTTGTTTTTTAGAGGGTTGTCTTGTTATTTGGAGGGATGTCTTTTTATTTAGATTGATGTCTTAATATTTAGAGGGATGTCTTGTTTTTTAGAGGGATGTCTTGTTATTTAGAGGGATGTCTTGTTATTTAGAGGGATGTCTTGTTATTTAGAGGGATGTCTTGTTATTTAGAGGGATGTCTTGTTATTTGAAGGGATGTCTTAATATTTGGAGGGATGTCTTGTTATTTAGAGGGATGTCTTGTTATTTGGAGGGATGCTTGTTATTAAGAGGGATGTCTTATAATTTAGAGGGATGTCTTGTTATTTGGAGGTATGTCTTGTTATTTAGAGGGATGTCTTGTTATTTAGAGGGATGTCTTAATATTTAGAGGAATGTCTTGTTATATAGATGGATATCTTGTTATTTAGAGGGATGTCTTGATATTTAGAGGGATGTCTTGTTTTTTAGAGAGATGTCTTGTTATTTAGAGGGTTTTTTTGTTTTTTAGAGGGTTGTCTTGTTGTTTGGAGGGATGTCTTTTTATTTAGATTGATGTCTTAATATTTAGAGGGATGTCTTGTTTTTTAGAGGGATGTCTTGTTATTTAGAGGGATGTCTTGTTATTTAGAGGGATGTCTTGTTATTTAGAGGGATGTCTTGTTATTTAGAGGGATGTCTTGTTATTTGAAGGGATGTCTTAATATTTGGAGGGATGTCTTGTTATTTAGAGGGATGTCTTGTTATTTGGAGGGATGCTTGTTATTAAGAGGGATGTCTTATAATTTAGAGGGATGTCTTGTTATTTGGAGGTATGTCTTGTTATTTAGAGGGATGTCTTGTTATTTAGAGGGATGTCTTGGTATTTGGAGGGATGTCTAGTTATTTAGAGGGATGTCTTTTTATTTAGAGGGATGTCTTGTTATTTAGAGGGATGTCTTGGTATTTGGAGGGATGTCTAGTTATTTAGAGGGATGTCTTTTTATTTAGAGGGATGTCTTGTTATTTAGAGGGATGTCTTGTTATTTAGAGGGATGTCTTGTTATTTGAAGGGATGTCTTAATATTTAAAAGGGATGTCTTGTTATTTAGAGGGATGTCTTGTTATTTAGTGGGATGTCTTGTTATTTAGAGGGATGTCTTGTTATTTAGAGAGATGTCTTGTTATTTAAAGGGATGTCTTAATATTTAGAGGGATGTCTTGTTATTTAGAGGGATGTCTTGTTATTTAGAGGGATGTCTTGTTATTTAGAGGGATGTCTTGTTATTTAGAGGAATGTCTTGTTATTTAAAAGGGAAGTCTTGTTATTTAGAGGGATGTCTTGTTATTTAGTGGGATGTCTTGTTATTTAGAGGGATGTCTTGTTATTTAGAGAGATGTCTTGTTATTTAAAGGGATGTCTTAATATTTAGAGGGATGTCTTGTTATTTAGAGGGATGTCTTAATATATAAAGGGATGTCTTGTTATTTGAAGGGATGTCTTAATATTTAGAGGGATGTCTTGTTATTTAGAGGGATGTCTTGTTATTTAGAGAGATGTCTTGTTTTTTAAAGATTTGTCTTGTTATTTGGAGGGATGTCTTAATATTTAGAGGGATGTCTTGGTATTTAGAGGGATGTCTTGTTATTTAGAGGGATGTCTTAATATTTAGCGGAATGTCTAGTTTATTAGAGGGATGTCTTGTTATTTAGAGGGATGTCTTGTTATTTAGAGGGATGTCTTGTTTTTTAGAGGGTTGTCTTGTTATTTCGAGGGATGTCTTGTTTTTTAGAGGGTTGTGTTGTAATTTAGATGGGATGTCTTGTTATTTAGAGGGATGTCTTAATATTTAGAGGAATGTCTTGTTATATAGATGGATGTCTTGTTATTTAGAGGGATGTCTTGATATTTAGAGGGATGTCTTGTTTTTTAGAGAGATGTCTTGTTATTTAGAGGGTTTTTTTGTTTTTTAGAGGGTTGTCTTGTTATTTGGAGGGATGTCTTTTTATTTAGATTGATGTCTTAATATTTAGAGGGATGTCTTGTTTTTTAGAGGGATGTCTTGTTATTTAGAGGGATGTCTTGTTATTTAGAGGGATGTCTTGTTATTTAGAGGGATGTCTTGTTATTTAGAGGGATGTCTTGTTATTTGAAGGGATGTCTTAATATTTGGAGGGATGTCTTGTTATTTAGAGGGATGTCTTGTTATTTGGAGGGATGCTTGTTATTAAGAGGGATGTCTTATAATTTAGAGGGATGTCTTGTTATTTGGAGGTATGTCTTGTTATTTAGAGGGATGTCTTGTTATTTAGAGGGATGTCTTGGTATTTGGAGGGATGTCTAGTTATTTAGAGGGATGTCTTTTTATTTAGAGGGATGTCTTGTTATTTAGAGGGATGTCTTGGTATTTGGAGGGATGTCTAGTTATTTAGAGGGATGTCTTTTTATTTAGAGGGATGTCTTGTTATTTAGAGGGATGTCTTGTTATTTAGAGGGATGTCTAGTTATTTGAAGGGATGTCTTAATATTTAGAGGGATGTCTTGCTATTTTGAGGGATTTCTTGTTATTTGGAGGGATGTCTTGTTATTTAGAGGGATGTCTTGTTATTTAGAGGAATGTCTTGTTATTTAAAAGGGATGTCTTGTTATTTAGAGGGATGTCTTGTTATTTAGTGGGATGTCTTGTTATTTAGAGGGATGTCTTGTTATTTAGAGAGATGTCTTGTTATTTAAAGGGATGTCTTAATATTTAGAGGGATGTCTTGTTATTTAGAGGGATGTCTTGTTATTTAGAGGGATGTCTTGTTATTTAGAGGGATGTCTTGTTATTTAGAGGAATGTCTTGTTATTTAAAAGGGAAGTCTTGTTATTTAGAGGGATGTCTTGTTATTTAGTGGGATGTCTTGTTATTTAGAGGGATGTCTTGTTATTTAGAGAGATGTCTTGTTATTTAAAGGGATGTCTTAATATTTAGAGGGATGTCTTGTTATTTAGAGGGATGTCTTAATATATAAAGGGATGTCTTGTTATTTGAAGGGATGTCTTAATATTTAGAGGGATGTCTTGTTATTTAGAGGGATGTCTTGTTATTTAGAGAGATGTCTTGTTTTTTAAAGATTTGTCTTGTTATTTGGAGGGATGTCTTAATATTTAGAGGGATGTCTTGGTATTTAGAGGGATGTCTTGTTATTTAGAGGGATGTCTTAATATTTAGCGGAATGTCTAGTTTATTAGAGGGATGTCTTGTTATTTAGAGGGATGTCTTGTTATTTAGAGGGATGTCTTGTTTTTTAGAGGGTTGTCTTGTTATTTGGAGGGATGTCTTGTTTTTTAGAGGGTTGTGTTGTAATTTAGATGGGATGTCTTGTTATTTAGAGGGATGTCTTAATATTTAGAGGAATGTCTTGTTATATAGATGGATGTCTTGTTATTTAGAGGGATGTCTTGATATTTAGAGGGATGTCTTGTTTTTTAGAGAGATGTCTTGTTATTTAGAGGGTTTTTTTGTTTTTTAGAGGGTTGTCTTGTTATTTGGAGGGATGTCTTTTTATTTAGATTGATGTCTTAATATTTAGAGGGATGTCTTGTTTTTTAGAGGGATGTCTTGTTATTTAGAGGGATGTCTTGTTATTTAGAGGGATGTCTTGTTATTTAGAGGGATGTCTTGTTATTTAGAGGGATGTCTTGTTATTTGAAGGGATGTCTTAATATTTGGAGGGATGTCTTGTTATTTAGAGGGATGTCTTGTTATTTGGAGGGATGCTTGTTATTAAGAGGGATGTCTTATAATTTAGAGGGATGTCTTGTTATTTGGAGGTATGTCTTGTTATTTAGAGGGATGTCTTGTTATTTAGAGGGATGTCTTGGTATTTGGAGGGATGTCTAGTTATTTAGAGGGATGTCTTTTTATTTAGAGGGATGTCTTGTTATTTAGAGGGATGTCTTGGTATTTGGAGGGATGTCTAGTTATTTAGAGGGATGTCTTTTTATTTAGAGGGATGTCTTGTTATTTAGAGGGATGTCTTGTTATTTAGAGGGATGTCTTGTTATTTGAAGGGATGTCTTAATATTTAGAGGGATGTCTTGCTATTTTGAGGGATTTCTTGTTATTTGGAGGGATGTCTTGTTATTTAGAGGGATGTCTTGTTATTTAGAGGAATGTCTTGTTATTTAAAAGGGATGTCTTGTTATTTAGAGGGATGTCTTGTTATTTAGTGGGATGTCTTGTTATTTAGAGGGATGTCTTGTTATTTAGAGAGATGTCTTGTTATTTAAAGGGATGTCTTAATATTTAGAGGGATGTCTTGTTATTTAGAGGGATGTTTTAATATTTAGAGGGATGTCTTGTTATTTGGAGGGATGTCTTAATATTTAGAGGGATGTCTTGTTATTTAGAGGGATGACTTGTTATTTAGAGAGATGTCTTGTTATTTAAAGGGATGTCTTAATATTTAGAGGGATGTCTTGTTATTTAGAGGGATGTCTTGGTATTTAGAGGGATGTCTTGTTATTTAGAGGGATGTCTTGTTATTTGGAGGGATGTCTTGGTATTTAGAGGGATGTCTTGTTATTTAGAGGGATGTCTTGTTATTTAGAAGGATGTCTTCTTATTTGGAGGGAAGTCTTGTTATTTGGAGGAATGTCTTGTTATTTAGAGGGATATCTTGTTATTTGGAGGGATGTCTTGTTATTTTGAGGGATGTCTTGCTATTTAGAGGGATGTCTTTTTATTTGGAGGGATGTCTTGTTATTTAGAGGGATGTCTTGTTATTTAGAGGAATGTCTTGTTATTTAAAAGGGATGTCTTGTTATTTAGAGGGACGTCTTGTTATTTAGTGGGATGTCTTGTTATTTAGAGGGATGTCTTGTTATTTAGAGGGATGTCTTGTTATTTAAAGGGATGTCTTAATATTTAGAGGGATGTCTTGTTATTTAGAGGGATGTCTTAATATTTAGAGGGATGTCTTGTTATTTGGAGGGATGTCTTAATATTTAGAGGGATGTCTTGTTATTTAGAGGGATGTCTTGTTATTTAGAGGGATGTCTTGTTTTTTAAAGGGTTTTCTTGTTATTTGGAGGGATGTCTTAATATTTAGAGGGATGTCTTGGTATTTGGAGGGATGTCTTGTTATTTAGAGGGATGTCTTAATATTTAGCGGAATGTCTAGTTTATTAGAGGGATGTCTTGTTATTTAGAGGGATGTCTTGTTATTTAGAGGGATGTCTTAATATTTGGAGGGATGTCTTGTTATTTAGAGGGATGTCTTAATATTTAGAGGGATGTCTTGTTTTTTAGTGGGATGTCTTGTTATTTAGAGGGATGTCTTGTTATTTGGAGAGATGTCTTTTTATTTAGAGGGATGTCTCGTTTTTTAGAGGGTTGTCTTGTTATTTGGAGGGATGTCTTGTTTTTTCGAGGGTTGTCTTGTAATTTAGATGGGATGTCTTGTTATTTAGAGGGATGTCTTAATATTTAGCGGAATGTCTTGTTTATTAGAGGATGTCTTGCTATTTAGAGGGATGTCTTTTTATTTGGAGGGATGTCTTGTTATTTAGAGGGATGTCTTGTTATTTAGAGGAATGTCTTGTTATTTAAAAGGGATGTCTTGTTATTTAGAGGGATGTCTTGTTATTTAGTGGGATGTCTTGTTATTTAGAGGGATGTCTTGTTATTTAGAGAGATGTCTTGTTATTTAAAGGGATGTCTTAATATTTAGAGGGATGTCTTGTTATTTAGAGGGATGTCTTAATATTTAGCGGAATGTCTTGTTTATTAAAGGGATGTCTTGCTATTTAGAGGGATGTCTTTTTATTTGGAGGGATGTATTGTTATTTAGAGGGATGTCTTGTTATTTAGAGGAATGTCTTGTTATTTAAAAGGGAAGTCTTGTTATTTAGAGGGATGTCTTGTTATTTAGTGGGATGTCTTGTTATTTAGAGGGATGTCTTGTTATTTAGAGAGATGTCTTGTTATTTAAAGAGATGTCTTAATATTTAGAGGGATGTCTTGTTATTTAGAGGGATGTCTTAATATATAAAGGGATGTCTTGTTATTTGAAGGGATGTCTTAATATTTAGAGGGATGTCTTGTTATTTAGAGGGATGTCTTGTTATTTAGAGAGATGTCTTGTTTTTTAAAGGGTTGTCTTGTTATTTGGAGGGATGTCTTAATATTTAGAGGGATGTCTTGGTATTTAGAGGGATGTCTTGTTATTTAGAGAGATGTCTTAATATTTAGCGGAATGTCTAGTTTATTAGAGGGATGTCTTGTTATTTAGAGGGATGTCTTGTTATTTAGAGGGATGTCTTGTTTTTTAGAGGGTTGTCTTGTTATTTGGAGGGATGTCTTGTTTTTTAGAGGGTTGTGTTGTAATTTAGATGGGATGTTTTGTTATTTAGAGGGATGTCTTGTTATTTACAGGTATGTCTTGTTATTTAGAGGGATGTCTTAATATTTAGAGGAATGTCTTGTTATATAGATGGATGTCTTGTTATTTAGAGGGATGTCTTGATATTTAGAGGGATGTCTTGTTTTTTAGAGAGATGTCTTGTTATTTAGAGGGTTTTTTTTGTATTTTAGAGGGTTGTCTTGTTATTTGGAGGGATGTCTTTTTATTTAGATTGATGTCTTAATATTTAGAGGGATGTCTTGTTTTTTAGAGGGATGTCTTGTTATTTAGAGGGATGTCTTGTTATTTAGAGGGATGTCTTGTTATTTAGAGGGATGTCTTGTTATTTAGAGGGATGTCTTGTTATTTGAAGGGATGTCTTAATATTTAGAGAGATGTCTTGTTATTTAGAGGGATGTCTTGTTATTTAGAGGGATGTCTTGTTATTTAGAGGGATGTCTTCATATTTGGAGGGATGTCTTGTTATTTAGAGGGATGTCTTGTTATTTAGAGGGATGTCTTAATATTTAGCGGAATTTCTAGTTTATTAGAGGGATGTCTTGTTATTTAGAGGGATGTCTTGTTATTTAGAGGGATGTCTTAATATTTGGAGGGATGTCTTGTTATTTAGAGGGATGTCTTAATATTTAGAGGGATGTCTTGTTTTTTAGTGGGATGTCTTGTTATTTAGAGGGATGTCTTGTTATTTGGAGAGATGTCTTTTTATTTAGAGGGATGTCTTGTTTTTTAGAGGGTTGTCTTGTTATTTGGAGGGATGTCTTGTTTTTTAAAGATTTGTCTTGGTATTTAGAGGGATGTCTTGTTATTTAGAGGGATGTCTTGTTATTTAGAGGGATGTCTTCTTATTTGGAGGGAAGTCTTGTTATTTGGAGGAATGTCTTGTTATTTAGAGGGATATCTTGTTATTTGGAGGGATGTCTTGTTATTTAGAGGGATGTCTTGCTATTTGGAGGGATGTCTTTTTATTTGGAGGGATGTCTTGTTATTTAGAGGGATGTCTTGTTATTTAGAGGAATGTCTTGTTATTTAAAAGGGATGTCTTGTTATTTAGAGGGACGTCTTGTTATTTAGTGGGATGTCTTGTTATTTAGAGGGATGTCTTGTTAATTAGAGAGATTTCTTGTTATTTAAAGGGATGTCTTAATATTTAGAGGGATGTCTTGTTATTTAGAGGGATGTCTTAATATTTAGAGGGATGTCTTGTTATTTGGAGGGATGTCTTAATATTTAGAGGGATGTCTTGTTATTTAGAGGGATGTCTTGTTATTTAGAGGGATGTCTTGTTTTTTAAAGGGTTGTCTTGTTATTTGGAGGGATGTCTTAATATTTAGAGGGATGTCTTGGTATTTGGAGGGATGTCTTGTTATTTAGAGGGATGTCTTAATATTTAGCGGAATGTCTAGTTTATTAGAGGGATGTCTTGTTATTTAGAGGGATGTCTTGTTATTTAGAGGGATGTCTTAATATTTGGAGGGATGTCTTGTTATTTAGAGGGATGTCTTATTTGTACAACCTTGTACAAACTTGTACACACTTGTACAAACTTGTACACACTTGTACACCCTTGTACACACTTGTACAACCTTGTACACACCTGTACAACCTTGTACACACTTGTACACCCTTGTACACACTTGTACAAAATTTTACATTCTTGTACATACTTGTACACCCTTGTACACACTTGTACAACCTTGTACAAACCTGTACACCCTTGTACACACTTGTACAAGCTTGTACACACTTGTACAAGCTTGTACACACTTGTACAAGCTTGTACACACTTGTACACCCTTGTACAAACTTGTGCACCCTTGAACACTTTTGTACACCCTTGTACACATTTGTACAACCTTGTACAAACTTAAACACACTTGTACAAACATATACACACTTGAACAACCTTGTACACACTTGTACAACCTTGTACACACTTGTACAAGCTTGTATACACTTGTACAACCTTGTACACACTTGTACATTCTTGTACACACTTGTACAAGCTTGTACACACTTGTACAACCTTGTACACACTTGTACAACCTTTTACACAATTGTAAAACCTTGTACACACTTGTACATTCTTGTACAAACTTTTACTTACTTGTACAACCTTGTACAAACTTGTACACACTTGTACAAACTTTTACATCCTTGTATACATTTGTACACCCTTGTACACACTTGTACAACCTTGTACAAACCTGTACACCCTTGTACACACTTGTACAAGCTTGTACACGATTGTACACCCTTGTACACACTTGTGCACCCTTGTACACACTTGTACACCCTTGTACACACTTGTACAACCTTTTACAAACTTGTACACACTTGTACAAAATTGTACATTCTTGTACATACTTGTACACCCTTGTACACACTTGTACAACCTTGTACAAACCTGTACACCCTTGTACACACTTGTACAAGCTTGTACACACTTGTACAAGCTTGTACACACTTGTACACCCTTGTACAAACTTGTGCACCCTTGTACACTTTTGTACACCCTTGTACACATTTGTACAACCTTGTACAAACTTGTACACACTTGTACAAACTTGTACACACTTGTACAAACTTGTACACACTTGTACAAACTTGTGTACACTTGTAAAACCTTGTACACACTTGTACAACCTTGTACACACTTGTACAACCTTGTACACACTTGTACAACCTCGTACACACTTGTACAACCTTGTACACACTTGTACAACCTTGTACACACTTGTACACCCTTGTACACACTTGTACAAAATATTACATTCTTGTACATACTTGTACACCCTTGTACACACTTGTACAACCTTGTACAAACCTGTACACCCTTGTACACACTTGTACAAGCTTGTACACACTTGTACAAGCTTGTACACACTTGTACACCCTTGTACAAACTTGTGCACCCTTAAACACTTTTGTACACCCTTGTACACATTTGTACAACCTTGTACAAACTTAAACACACTTGTACAAACATGTACACACTTGAACAACCTTGTACACACTTGTACAACCTTGTACACACTTGTACAAGCTTGTACACACTTGTACAACCTTGTACACACTTGTACAACCTTGTACACACTTGTACAACCTTTTACACAATTGTAAAACCTTTTACACACTTGTACATTCTTGTACAAACTTGTACTTACTTGTACAACCTTGTACAAACTTGTACACACTTGTACAAATTTTAACATCCTTGTATACATTTGTACACCCTTGTACACACTTGTACAACCTTGTACAAACCTGTACACCCTTGTACACACTTTTACAAGCTTGTACACGATTGTACACCCTTGTACACACTTGTGCACCCTTGTACACACTTGTACACCCTTGTACACACATGTACAACCTTTTACAAACTTGTACACACTTGTACAAACTTGTACATTCTTGTACATACTTGTACACCCTTGTAAACACTTGTACAAAATTGTACAAACCTGTACACCCTTGTACACACTTGTACAAGCTTGTACACACTTGTACAAGCTTGTACACACTTGTACACCCTTGTACAAACTTGTGCACCCTTGTACACTTTTGTACACCCTTGTATACATTTGTACAAACTTGTACAAACTTGTACACAATTGTACAAACTTGTACACACTTGTACAAACTTGTACACCCTTGTACACACTTGTACAACCTTGTACACACTTGTACAACCTTGTACAAACCTGTACACCCTTGTACACACTTGTACAAGCTTGTACACGATTGTACACTCTTGTACACCCTTGTACACATTTGTACAACCTTGTACACATTTGTACAACCTTGTACAAACTTAAACACACTTGTACAAACATGTACACACTTGAACAACCTTGTACACACTTGTACAACCTTGTACACACTTGTACAAGCTTGTACACACTTGTACAACCTTGTACACACTTGTACAACCTTGTACACACTTGTACAAGCTTGTACACACTTGTACAACCTTGTACACACTTGTACAACCTTTTACACAATTGTAAAACCTTGTACACACTTGTACATTCTTGTACAAACTTGTACTTACTTGTACAACCTTGTACAAACTTGTACACACTTGTACAAACTTTTACATCCTTGTATACATTTGTACACCCTTGTACACACTTGTACAACCTTGTACAAACCTGTACACCCTTGTACACACTTGTACAAGCTTGTACACGATTGTACACCCTTGTACACACTTGTGCACCCTTGTACACACTTGTACACCCTTGTACACACATGTACAACCTTTTACAAACTTGTACACACTTGTACAAACTTGTACATTCTTGTACATACTTGTACACCCTTGTAAACACTTGTACAAAATTGTTCAAACCTGTACACCCTTGTACACACTTGTACAAGCTTGTACACACTTGTACAAGCTTGTACACACTTGTACACCCTTGTACAAACTTGTGCACCCTTGTACACTTTTGTACACCCTTGTATACATTTGTACAAACTTGTACAAACTTGTACACACTTGTACAAACTTGTACAAACTTGTACACACTTGTACAAACTTGTACACACTTGTACAAACTTGTACACCCTTGTACACACTTGTACAACCTTGTACACACTTGTACAACCTTGTACAAACCTGTACACCCTTGTACACACTTGTACAAGCTTGTACACGATTGTACACTCTTGTACACCCTTGTACACATTTGTACAACCTTGTACAAACTTAAACACACTTGTACAAACATGTACACACTTGAACAACCTTGTACACACTTGTACAACCTTGTACACACTTGTACAAGCTTGTACACACTTGTACAACCTTGTACACACTTGTACAAGCTTGTACACACTTGTACAACCTTGTACACACTTGTACAACCTTGTACACACTTGTACAACCTTGTACACACTTGTACAAGCTTGTACACACTTGTACAACCTTGTACACACTTGTACAACCTTTTACACAATTGTAAAACCTTGTACACACTTGTACATTCTTGTACAAACTTGTACTTACTTGTACAACCTTGTACAAACTTGTACACACTTGTACAAACTTTTACATCCTTGTATACATTTGTACACCCTTGTACACACTTGTACAACCTTGTACAAACCTGTACACCCTTGTACACACTTGTACAAGCTTGTACACGATTGTACACCCTTGTACACACTTGTGCACCCTTGTACACACTTGTACACCCTTGTACACACATGTACAACCTTTTACAAACTTGTACACACTTGTACAAACTTGTACATTCTTGTACATACTTGTACACCCTTGTAAACACTTGTACAAAATTGTACAAACCTGTACACCCTTGTACACACTTGTACAAGCTTGTACACACTTGTACAAGCTTGTACACACTTGTACACCCTTGTACAAACTTGTGCACCCTTGTACACTTTTGTACACCCTTGTATACATTTGTACAAACTTGTACAAACTTGTACACACTTGTACAAACTTGTACACACTTGTACAAACTTGTACACCCTTGTACACACTTGTACAACCTTGTACACACTTGTACAACCTTGTACAAACCTGTACACCCTTGTACACACTTGTACAAGCTTGTACACGATTGTACACTCTTGTACACACTTGTGCAACCTTGTACACACTTGTACAACCTTGTACACACTTGTTTAAGCTTGTACACACTTGTTTAAGCTTGTACACACTTGTACAACCTTGTACACACTTGTACACCCTTGTACACACTTGTACAACCTTTTACAAACTTGTACACACTTGTACAAAATTGTACATTCTTGTACATACTTGTACACCCTTGTACACACTTGTACAACCTTGTACAAACCTGTACACCCTTGTACACACTTGTACAAGCTTGTACACAATTGTACAAGCTTGTACACACTTGTACACCCTTGTACAAACTTGTGCACCCTTGTACACTTTTGTACACCCTTGTACACATTTTTACAACCTTGTACAAACTTGTACACACTTGTACAAACTTGTACACACTTGTACAAACATGTGTACACTTGTACAACCTTGTACACACTTGTACAACCTTGTACACACTTGTACAACCTTGTACACACTTGTACAACCTCGTACACACTTGTACAACCTTGTACACACTTGTACAACCTTGTACACAATTGTAAAACCTTGTACACACTTTTACAACCTTGTACACACTTGTACACCCTTGTACACACTTGTACAAAATTTTACATTCTTGTACATACTTGTACACCCTTGTACACACTTGTACAACCTTGTACAAACCTGTACACCCTTGTACACACTTGTACAAGCTTGTACACACTTGTACAAGCTTGTACACACTTGTACAAGCTTGTACACACTTGTACAACCTTGTACAAACTTGTGCACCCTTGAACACTTTTGTACACCCTTGTACACATTTGTACAACCTTGTACAAACTTAAACACACTTGTACAAACATGTACACACTTGAACAACCTTGTACACACTTGTACAAACCTTGTACACACTTGTACAAGCTTGTACACACTTGTACAACCTTGTACACACTTGTACAACCTTGTACACACTTGTACAAGCTTGTACACACTTGTACAACCTTGTACACACTTGTACAAGCTTGTACACACCTGTACAACCTTGTACACACTTGTACAAGCTTGTACACGATTGTACACCCTTGTACACACTTGTGCACCCTTGTACACACTTGTACACCCTTGTACACACTCGTACAACCTTTTACAAACTTGCACACACTTGTACAAACTTGTACATTCTTGTACATACTTGTACACCCTTGTAAACACTTGTACAACCTTGTACAAACCTGTACACCCTTGTACACACTTGTACAAGCTTGTACACACTTGTACAAGCTTGTACACACTTGTACAAGCTTGTACACACTTGTACACCCTTGTACAAACTTGTGCACCCTTGTACACTTTTGTACACCCTTGTATACATTTGTACAAACTTGTACAAACTTGTACACACTTGTACAAACTTGTACACACTTGTACAAACTTGTACACCCTTGTACACACTTGTACAACCTTGTACACACTTGTACAACCTTGTACACACTTGTACAACCTTGTACAAACCTGTACACCCTTGTACACACTTGTACAAGCTTGTACACGATTGTACACTCTTGTACACACTTGTGCAACCTTGTACACACTTGTACAACCTTGTACACACTTGTACAACCTTGTACACACTTGTTCAAGCTTGTACACACTTGTACAACCTTGTACACACTTGTACACCCTTGTACACACTTGTACAACCTTTTACAAACTTGTACACACTTGTACAAAATTGTACATTCTTGTACATACTTGTACACCCTTGTACACACTTGTACACCCTTGTACAAACTTGTGCACCCTTGTACACTTTTGTACACCCTTGTACACATTTGTACAAACTTGTACAAACTTGTACACACTTGTACAAACTTGTACACACTTGTACAAACTTGTGTACACTTGTACAACCTTGTACACACTTGTACAACCTTGTACACACTTGTACAACCTTGTACACACTTGTACAACCTTGTACACACTTGTACAACCTTGTACACAATTGTAAAACCTTGTACACACGTGTACAACCTTGTACAAACTTGTACACACTTGTACAAACTTGTACACCCTTGTACACACTTGTACAACCTTGTACACACTTGTACAAATTTGTACAACCTTGTACAAACTTGTACACACTTGTACAACCTTGTACAAACTTGTACACACTTGTACACACTTTTACATCCTTGTACACATTTGTACACCCTTGTACACACTTGTACAACCTTTTACAAGCTTGTACACGATTGTACACTCTTGTACACACTTGTGCAACCTTGTACACACTTGTACAACCTTGTACACACTTGTACAACCTTGTACACACTTGTACAACCTTGTACACACTTGTTCAAGCTTGTACACACTTGTACAACCTTGTACACACTTGTACAACCTTGTACACACCTGTACAACCTTGTACACACCTGTACAACCTTGTACACACTTGTAAAAGCTTGTACACGATTGTACACCCTTGTACACACTTGTGCACCCTTGTACACACTTGTACACCCTTGTACACACTCGTACAACCTTTTACAAACTTGTACACACTTGTACAAACTTGTACATTCTTGTACATACTTGTACACCCTTGTAAACACTTGTACAACCTTGTACAAACCTGTACACCCTTGTACACACTTGTACAAGCTTGTACACACTTGTACAAGCTTGTACACACTTGTACACCCTTGTACAAACTTGTGCACCCTTGTACACTTTTGTACACCCTTGTATACATTTGTACAAACTTGTACAAACTTGTACACACTTGTACAAACTTGTACACACTTGTACAAACTTGTACACCCTTGTACACACTTGTACAACCTTGTACACACTTGTACAACCTTGTACACACTTGTACAACCTTGTACAAACCTGTACACCCTTGTACACACTTGTACAAGCTTGTACACGATTGTACACTCTTGTACACACTTGTGCAACCTTGTACACACTTGTACAACCTTGTACACACTTGTACAACCTTGTACACACTTGTTCAAGCTTGTACACACTTGTACAACCTTGTACACATTTGTACACCCTTGTACACACTTGTACAACCTTTTACAAACTTGTACACACTTGTACAAAATTGTACATTCTTGTACATACTTGTACACCCTTGTACACACTTGTACACCCTTGTACAAACTTGTGCACCCTTGTACACTTTTGTACACCCTTGTACACATTTGTACAAACTTGTACAAACTTGTACACACTTGTACAAACTTGTACACACTTGTACAAACTTGTGTACACTTGTACAACCTTGTACACACTTGTACAACCTTGTACACACTTGTACAACCTTGTACACACTTGTACAACCTTGTACACACTTGTACAACCTTGTACACAATTGTAAAACCTTGTACACACGTGTACAACCTTGTACAAACTTGTACACACTTGTACAAACTTGTACACCCTTGTACACACTTGTACAACCTTGTACACACTTGTACAAATTTGTACAACCTTGTACAAACTTGTACACACTTGTACAACCTTGTACAAGCTTGTACACACTTGTACAAATTTTAACATCCTTGTATACATTTGTACACCCTTGTACACACTTGTACAACCTTGTACAAACCTGTACACCCTTGTACACACTTGTACAAGCTTGTACACGATTGTACACCCTTGTACACACTTGTGCACCCTTGTACACACTTGTACACCCTTGTACACACATGTACAACCTTTTACAAACTTGTACACACTTGTACAAACTTGTACATTCTTGTACATACTTGTACACCCTTGTAAACACTTGTACAAAATTGTACAAACCTGTACACCCTTGTACACACTTGTACAAGCTTGTACACACTTGTACAAGCTTGTACACACTTGTACACCCTTGTACAAACTTGTGCACCCTTGTACACTTTTGTACACCCTTGTATACATTTGTACAAACTTGTACAAACTTGTACACACTTGTACAAACTTGTACACACTTGTACAAACTTGTACACCCTTGTACACACTTGTACAACCTTGTACACACTTGTACAACCTTGTACAAACCTGTACACCCTTGTACACACTTGTACAAGCTTGTACACGATTGTACACTCTTGTACACACTTGTGCAACCTTGTACACACTTGTACAACCTTGTACACACTTGTACAACCTTGTACACACTTGTACAACCTTGTACACACTTGTTCAAGCTTGTACACACTTGTACAACCTTGTACACACTTGTACACCCTTGTACACACTTGTACAACCTTTTACAAACTTGTACACACTTGTACAAAATTGTACATTCTTGTACATACTTGTACACCCTTGTACACACTTGTACAACCTTGTACAAACCTGTACACCCTTGTACACACTTGTACAAGCTTGTACACACTTGTACAACCTTGTACACACTTGTACAAGCTTGTACACACTTGTACACCCTTGTAAAAACTTGTGCACCCTTGTACACTTTTGTACACCCTTGTACACACTTGTACAACCTTGTACAAACTTGTACACACTTGTACAAACTTGTACACACTTGTACAAACTTGTATACACTTGTACAACCTTGTACACACTTGTACAACCTTGTACACACTTGTACAACCTTGTACACACTTGTACAACCTCGTACACACTTGTACAATCTTGTACACACTTGTACAACCTTGTACACAATTGTAAAACCTTGTACACACATGTACAACCTTGTACACACTTGTACACCCTTGTACACACTTGTACAAAATTTTACATTCTTGTACATACTTGTACACCCTTGTACACACTTGTACAACCTTGTACAAACCTGTACACACTTGTACACACTTGTACAAGCTTGTAAACACTTGTACAAGCTTGTACACACTTGTACAAGCTTGTACACACTTGTACACCCTTGTACAAACTTGTGCACCCTTGAACACTTTTGTACACCCTTGTACACATTTGTACAACCTTGTACAAACTTAAACACACTTGTACAAACATGTACACACTTGAACAACCTTGTACACACTTGTACAACTTTGTACACACTTGTACAAGCTTGTACACACTTGTACAACCTTGTACACACTTGTACAACCTTGTACACACTTGTACAAGCTTGTACACACTTGTACAACCTTGTACACACTTGTACAACCTTTTACACAATTGTAAAACCTTGTACACACTTGTACATTCTTGTACAAACTTGTACTTACTTGTACAACCTTGTACAAACTTGTACACACTTGTACAAACTTTTACATCCTTGTATACATTTGTACACCCTTGTACACACTTGTACAACCTTGTACAAACCTGTACACCCTTGTACACACTTGTACAAGCTTGTACACGATTGTACACCCTTGTACACACTTGTGCACCCTTGTACACACTTGTACACCCTTGTACACACATGTACAACCTTTTACAAACTTGTACACACTTGTACAAACTTGTACATTCTTGTACATACTTGTACACCCTTGTAAACACTTGTACAAAATTGTACAAACCTGTACACCCTTGTACACACTTGTACAAGCTTGTAAACACTTGTACAAAATTGTACAAACCTGTACACCCTTGTACACACTTGTACAAGCTTGTACACACTTGTACAAGCTTGTACACACTTGTACACCCTTGTACAAACTTGTGCACCCTTGTACACTTTTGTACACCCTTGTATACATTTGTACAAACTTGTACAAACTTGTACACACTTGTACAAACTTGTACACACTTGTACAAACTTGTACACCCTTGTACACACTTGTACAACCTTGTACACACTTGTACAACCTTGTACAAACCTGTACACCCTTGTACACACTTGTACAAGCTTGTACACGATTGTACACTCTTGTACACACTTGTGCAACCTTGTACACACTTGTACAACCTTGTACACACTTGTACAACCTTGTACACACTTGTTTAAGCTTGTACACACTTGTTTAAGCTTGTACACACTTGTACAACCTTGTACACACTTGTACACCCTTGTACACACTTGTACAACCTTGTACACACTTGTACAACCTCGTACACACTTGTACAACCTTGTACACACTTGTACAACCTTGTACACAATTGTAAAACCTTGTACACACTTTTACAACCTTGTACACACTTGTACACCCTTGTACACACTTGTACAACCTTGTACAAACCTGTACACCCTTGTACACACTTGTACAAGCTTGTACACGATTGTACACTCTTGTACACACTTGTGCAACCTTGTACACACTTGTACAACCTTGTACACACTTGTACAACCTTGTACACACTTGTTCAAGCTTGTACACACTTGTACAACCTTGTACACACTTGTACACCCTTGTACACACTTGTACAACCTTTTACAAACTTGTACACACTTGTACAAAATTGTACATTCTTGTACATACTTGTACACCCTTGTACACACTTGTACAACCTTGTACAAACCTGTACACCCTTGTACACACTTGTACAAGCTTGTACACACTTGTACAAGCTTGTACACACTTGTACACCCTTGTACAAACTTGTGCACCCTTGTACACTTTTGTACACCCTTGTACACATTTGTACAACCTTGTACAAACTTGTACACACTTGTACAAACTTGTACACACTTGTACAAACTTGTGTACACTTGTACAACCTTGTACACACTTGTACAACCTTGTACACACTTGTACAACCTTGTACACACTTGTACACCCTTGTACACACTTGTACAACCTTGTACAAACCTGTACACCCTTGTACACACTTGTACAAGCTTGTACACACTTGTACAACCTTGTACACACTTGTACAAGCTTGTACACACTTGTACACCCTTGTACAAACTTGTGCACCCTTGTACACTTTTGTACACCCTTGTACACACTTGTACAACCTTGTACAAACTTGTACACACTTGTACAAACTTGTACACACTTGTACAAACTTGTATACACTTGTACAACCTTGTACACACTTGTACAACCTTGTACACACTTGTACAACCTTGTACACACTTGTACAACCTCGTACACACTTGTACAATCTTGTACACACTTGTACAACCTTGTACACAATTGTAAAACCTTGTACACACATGTACAACCTTGTACACACTTGTACACCCTTGTACACACTTGTACAAAATTTTACATTCTTGTACATACTTGTACACCCTTGTACACACTTGTACAACCTTGTACAAACCTGTACACACTTGTACACACTTGTACAAGCTTGTAAACACTTGTACAAGCTTGTACACACTTGTACAAGCTTGTACACACTTGTACACCCTTGTACAAACTTGTGCACCCTTGAACACTTTTGTACACCCTTGTACACATTTGTACAACCTTGTACAAACTTAAACACACTTGTACAAACATGTACACACTTGAACAACCTTGTACACACTTGTACAACCTTGTACACACTTGTACAAGCTTGTACACACTTGTACAACCTTGTACACACTTGTACAACCTTGTACACACTTGTACAAGCTTGTACACACTTGTACAACCTTGTACACACTTGTACAACCTTGTACACACTTGTACAACCTTTTACACAATTGTAAAACCTTGTACACACTTGTACATTCTTGTACAAACTTGTACTTACTTGTACAACCTTGTACAAACTTGTACACACTTGTACAAACTTTTACATCCTTGTATACATTTGTACACCCTTGTACACACTTGTACAACCTTGTACAAACCTGTACACCCTTGTACACACTTGTACAAGCTTGTACACGATTGTACACCCTTGTACACACTTGTGCACCCTTGTACACACTTGTACACCCTTGTACACACATGTACAACCTTTTACAAACTTGTACACACTTGTACAAACTTGTACATTCTTGTACATACTTGTACACCCTTGTAAACACTTGTACAAAATTGTACAAACCTGTACACCCTTGTACACACTTGTACAAGCTTGTAAACACTTGTACAAAATTGTACAAACCTGTACACCCTTGTACACACTTGTACAAGCTTGTACACACTTGTACAAGCTTGTACACACTTGTACACCCTTGTACAAACTTGTGCACCCTTGTACACTTTTGTACACCCTTGTATACATTTGTACAAACTTGTACAAACTTGTACACACTTGTACAAACTTGTACACACTTGTACAAACTTGTACACCCTTGTACACACTTGTACAACCTTGTACACACTTGTACAACCTTGTACAAACCTGTACACCCTTGTACACACTTGTACAAGCTTGTACACGATTGTACACTCTTGTACACACTTGTGCAACCTTGTACACACTTGTACAACCTTGTACACACTTGTACAACCTTGTACACACTTGTTTAAGCTTGTACACACTTGTTTAAGCTTGTACACACTTGTACAACCTTGTACACACTTGTACACCCTTGTACACACTTGTACAACCTTGTACACACTTGTACAACCTCGTACACACTTGTACAACCTTGTACACACTTGTACAACCTTGTACACAATTGTAAAACCTTGTACACACTTTTACAACCTTGTACACACTTGTACACCCTTGTACACACTTGTACAACCTTGTACAAACCTGTACACCCTTGTACACACTTGTACAAGCTTGTACACGATTGTACACTCTTGTACACAATTGTGCAACCTTGTACACACTTGTACAACCTTGTACACACTTGTACAACCTTGTACACACTTGTTCAAGCTTGTACACACTTGTACAACCTTGTACACACTTGTACACCCTTGTACACACTTGTACAACCTTTTACAAACTTGTACACACTTGTACAAAATTGTACATTCTTGTACATACTTGTACACCCTTGTACACACTTGTACAACCTTGTACAAACCTGTACACCCTTGTACACACTTGTACAAGCTTGTACACACTTGTACAACCTTGTACACACTTGTACAAGCTTGTACACACTTGTACACCCTTGTACAAACTTGTGCACCCTTGTACACTTTTGTACACCCTTGTACACACTTGTACAACCTTGTACAAACTTGTACACACTTGTACAAACTTGTACACACTTGTACAAACTTGTATACACTTGTACAACCTTGTACACACTTGTACAACCTTGTACACACTTGTACAACCTTGTACACACTTGTACAACCTCGTACACACTTGTACAATCTTGTACACACTTGTACAACCTTGTACACAATTGTAAAACCTTGTACACACATGTACAACCTTGTACACACTTGTACACCCTTGTACACACTTGTACAAAATTTTACATTCTTGTACATACTTGTACACCCTTGTACACACTTGTACAACCTTGTACAAACCTGTACACACTTGTACACACTTGTACAAGCTTGTAAACACTTGTACAAGCTTGTACACACTTGTACAAGCTTGTACACACTTGTACACCCTTGTACAAACTTGTGCACCCTTGAACACTTTTGTACAACCTTGTACACATTTGTACAACCTTGTACAAACTTAAACACACTTGTACAAACATGTACACACTTGAACAACCTTGTACACACTTGTACAACTTTGTACACACTTGTACAAGCTTGTACACACTTGTACAACCTTGTACACACTTGTACAACCTTGTACACACTTGTACAAGCTTGTACACACTTGTACAACCTTGTACACACTTGTACAACCTTTTACACAATTGTAAAACCTTGTACACACTTGTACATTCTTGTACAAACTTGTACTTACTTGTACAACCTTGTACAAACTTGTACACACTTGTACAAACTTTTACATCCTTGTATACATTTGTACACCCTTGTACACCCTTGTACAACCTTGTACAAACCTGTACACCCTTGTACACACTTGTACAAGCTTGTACACGATTGTACACCCTTGTACACACTTGTGCACCCTTGTACACACTTGTACACCCTTGTACACACATGTACAACCTTTTACAAACTTGTACACACTTGTACAAACTTGTACATTCTTGTACATACTTGTACACCCTTGTAAACACTTGTACAAAATTGTACAAACCTGTACACCCTTGTACACACTTGTACAAGCTTGTAAACACTTGTACAAAATTGTACAAACCTGTACACCCTTGTACACACTTGTACAAGCTTGTACACACTTGTACAAGCTTGTACACACTTGTACACCCTTGTACAAACTTGTGCACCCTTGTACACTTTTGTACACCCTTGTATACATTTGTACAAACTTGTACAAACTTGTACACACTTGTACAAACTTGTACACACTTGTACAAACTTGTACACCCTTGTACACACTTGTACAACCTTGTACACACTTGTACAACCTTGTACAAACCTGTACACCCTTGTACACACTTGTACAAGCTTGTACACGATTGTACACTCTTGTACACACTTGTGCAACCTTGTACACACTTGTACAACCTTGTACACACTTGTACAACCTTGTACACACTTGTTTAAGCTTGTACACACTTGTTTAAGCTTGTACACACTTGTACAACCTTGTACACACTTGTACACCCTTGTACACACTTGTACAACCTTGTACACACTTGTACAACCTCGTACACACTTGTACAACCTTGTACACACTTGTACAACCTTGTACACAATTGTAAAACCTTGTACACACTTTTACAACCTTGTACACACTTGTACACCCTTGTACACACTTGTACAACCTTGTACAAACCTGTACACCCTTGTACACACTTGTACAAGCTTGTACACGATTGTACACTCTTGTACACACTTGTGCAACCTTGTACACACTTGTACAACCTTGTACACACTTGTACAACCTTGTACACACTTGTTCAAGCTTGTACACACTTGTACAACCTTGTACACACTTGTACAACCTTTTACAAACTTGTGTACACTTGTACAACCTTGTACACACTTGTACAACCTTGTACACACTTGTACAACCTTGTACACACTTGTACACCCTTGTACACACTTGTACAACCTTGTACAAACCTGTACACCCTTGTACACACTTGTACAAGCTTGTACACACTTGTACAACCTTGTACACACTTGTACAAGCTTGTACACACTTGTACACCCTTGTACAAACTTGTGCACCCTTGTACACTTTTGTACACCCTTGTACACACTTGTACAACCTTGTACAAACTTGTACACACTTGTACAAACTTGTACACACTTGTACAAACTTGTATACACTTGTACAACCTTGTACACACTTGTACAACCTTGTACACACTTGTACAACCTTGTACACACTTGTACAACCTCGTACACACTTGTACAATCTTGTACACACTTGTACAACCTTGTACACAATTGTAAAACCTTGTACACACATGTACAACCTTGTACACACTTGTACACCCTTGTACACACTTGTACAAAATTTTACATTCTTGTACATACTTGTACACCCTTGTACACACTTGTACAACCTTGTACAAACCTGTACACACTTGTACACACTTGTACAAGCTTGTAAACACTTGTACAAGCTTGTACACACTTGTACAAGCTTGTACACACTTGTACACCCTTGTACAAACTTGTGCACCCTTGAACACTTTTGTACACCCTTGTACACATTTGTACAACCTTGTACAAACTTAAACACACTTGTACAAACATGTACACACTTGAACAACCTTGTACACACTTGTACAACCTTGTACACACTTGTACAAGCTTGTACACACTTGTACAACCTTGTACACACTTGTACAACCTTGTACACACTTGTACAAGCTTGTACACACTTGTACAACCTTGTACACACTTGTACAACCTTGTACACACTTGTACAACCTTTTACACAATTGTAAAACCTTGTACACACTTGTACATTCTTGTACAAACTTGTACTTACTTGTACAACCTTGTACAAACTTGTACACACTTGTACAAACTTTTACATCCTTGTATACATTTGTACACCCTTGTACACACTTGTACAACCTTGTACAAACCTGTACACCCTTGTACACACTTGTACAAGCTTGTACACGATTGTACACCCTTGTACACACTTGTGCACCCTTGTACACACTTGTACACCCTTGTACACACATGTACAACCTTTTACAAACTTGTACACACTTGTACAAACTTGTACATTCTTGTACATACTTGTACACCCTTGTAAACACTTGTACAAAATTGTACAAACCTGTACACCCTTGTACACACTTGTACAAGCTTGTAAACACTTGTACAAAATTGTACAAACCTGTACACCCTTGTACACACTTGTACAAGCTTGTACACACTTGTACAAGCTTGTACACACTTGTACACCCTTGTACAAACTTGTGCACCCTTGTACACTTTTGTACACCCTTGTATACATTTGTACAAACTTGTACAAACTTGTACACACTTGTACAAACTTGTACACACTTGTACAAACTTGTACACCCTTGTACACACTTGTACAACCTTGTACACACTTGTACAACCTTGTACAAACCTGTACACCCTTGTACCCACTTGTACAAGCTTGTACACGATTGTACACTCTTGTACACACTTGTGCAACCTTGTACACACTTGTACAACCTTGTACACACTTGTACAACCTTGTACACACTTGTTTAAGCTTGTACACACTTGTTTAAGCTTGTACACACTTGTACAACCTTGTACACACTTGTACACCCTTGTACACACTTGTACAACCTTGTACACACTTGTACAACCTCGTACACACTTGTACAACCTTGTA
Organism: Macrosteles quadrilineatus; assembly: GCF_028750875.1. Taxonomy (NCBI): domain Eukaryota; kingdom Metazoa; phylum Arthropoda; class Insecta; order Hemiptera; family Cicadellidae; genus Macrosteles; species Macrosteles quadrilineatus. The sequence goes on from NW_026542839.1 coordinate 64,976, forward strand.
CACACTTGTACAACCTTGTACACAATTGTAAAACCTTGTACACACTTTTACAACCTTGTACACACTTGTACACCCTTGTACACACTTGTACAACCTTGTACAAACCTGTACACCCTTGTACACACTTGTACAAGCTTGTACACGATTGTACACTCTTGTACACACTTGTGCAACCTTGTACACACTTGTACAACCTTGTACACACTTGTACAACCTTGTACACACTTGTTCAAGCTTGTACACACTTGTACAACCTTGTACACACTTGTACACCCTTGTACACACTTGTACAACCTTTTACAAACTTGTACACACTTGTACAAAATTGTACATTCTTGTACATACTTGTACACCCTTGTACACACTTGTACAACCTTGTACAAACCTGTACACCCTTGTACACACTTGTACAAGCTTGTACACACTTGTACAAGCTTGTACACACTTGTACAAGCTTGTACACACTTGTACACCCTTGTACAAACTTGTGCACCCTTGTACACTTTTGTACACCCTTGTACACATTTGTACAACCTTGTACAAACTTGTACACACTTGTACAAACTTGTACACACTTGTACAAACTTGTGTACACTTGTACAACCTTGTACACACTTGTACAACCTTGTACACACTTGTACAACCTTGTACACACTTGTACAACCTCGTACACACTTGTACAACCTTGTACACACTTGTACAACCTTGTACACAATTGTAAAACCTTGTACACACTTGTACAACCTTGTACACACTTGTACACCCTTGTACACACTTGTACAAAATTTTACATTCTTGTACATACTTGTACACCCTTGTACACACTTGTACAACCTTGTACAAACCTGTACACCCTTGTACACACTTATACAAGCCTGTACACACTTGTACAAGCTTGTACACACTTGTACAAGCTTGTACACACTTGTACAAGCTTGTACACACTTGTACAAGCTTGTACACACTTGTACACCCTTGTACAAACTTGTGCACCCTTAAACACTTTTGTACACCCTTGTACACATTTGTACAACCTTGTACAAACTTAAACACACTTGTACAAACATGTACACACTTGAACAACCTTGTACACACTTGTACAACCTTGTACACACTTGTACAAGCTTGTACACACTTGTACAACCTTGTACACACTTGTACAACCTTGTACACACTTGTACAAGCTTGTACACACTTGTACAACCTTGTACACACTTGTACAACCTTTTACACAATTGTAAAACCTTGTACACACTTGTACATTCTTGTACAAACTTGTACTTACTTGTACAACCTTGTACAAACTTGTACACACTTTTACAAATTTTAACATCCTTGTATACATTTGTACACCCTTGTACACACTTGTACAACCTTGTACAAACCTGTACACCCTTGTACACACTTGTACAAGCTTGTACACGATTGTACACTCTTGTACACACTTGTGCAACCTTGTACACACTTGTACAACCTTGTACACACTTGTACAACCTTGTACACACTTGTTCAAGCTTGTACACACTTGTACAACCTTGTACACACTTGTACACCCTTGTACACACTTGTACAACCTTTTACAAACTTGTACACACTTGTACAAAATTGTACATTCTTGTACATACTTGTACACCCTTGTACACACTTGTACAACCTTGTACAAACCTGTACACCCTTGTACACACTTGTACAAGCTTGTACACACTTGTACAAGCTTGTACACACTTGTACAAGCTTGTACACACTTGTACACCCTTGTACAAACTTGTGCACCCTTGTACACTTTTGTACACCCTTGTACACATTTGTACAACCTTGTACAAACTTGTACACACTTGTACAAACTTGTACACACTTGTACAAACTTGTGTACACTTGTACAACCTTGTACACACTTGTACAACCTTGTACACACTTGTACAACCTTGTACACACTTGTACAACCTCGTACACACTTGTACAACCTTGTACACACTTGTACAACCTTGTACACAATTGTAAAACCTTGTACACACTTGTACAACCTTGTACACACTTGTACACCCTTGTACACACTTGTACAAAATTTTACATTCTTGTACATACTTGTACACCCTTGTACACACTTGTACAACCTTGTACAAACCTGTACACCCTTGTACACACTTATACAAGCCTGTACACACTTGTACAAGCTTGTACACACTTGTACAAGCTTGTACACACTTGTACAAGCTTGTACACACTTGTACAAGCTTGTACACACTTGTACACCCTTGTACAAACTTGTGCACCCTTAAACACTTTTGTACACCCTTGTACACATTTGTACAACCTTGTACAAACTTAAACACACTTGTACAAACATGTACACACTTGAACAACCTTGTACACACTTGTACAACCTTGTACACACTTGTACAAGCTTGTACACACTTGTACAACCTTGTACACACTTGTACAACCTTGTACACACTTGTACAAGCTTGTACACACTTGTACAACCTTGTACACACTTGTACAACCTTTTACACAATTGTAAAACCTTGTACACACTTGTACATTCTTGTACAAACTTGTACTTACTTGTACAACCTTGTACAAACTTGTACACACTTTTACAAATTTTAACATCCTTGTATACATTTGTACACCCTTGTACACACTTGTACAACCTTGTACAAACCTGTACACCCTTGTACACACTTGTACAAGCTTGTACACGATTGTACACCCTTGTACACACTTGTGCACCCTTGTACACACATGTACAACCTTTTACAAACTTGTACACACTTGTACAAACTTGTACATTCTTGTACATACTTGTACACCCTTGTAAACACTTGTACAAAATTGTACAAACCTGTACACCCTTGTACACACTTGTACAAGCTTGTACACACTTGTACAAGCTTGTACACACTTGTACAAGCTTGTACACACTTGTACACCCTTGTACAAACTTGTGCACCCTTGTACACTTTTGTACACCCTTATATACATTTGTACACCCTTGTATACATTTGTACAAACTTGTACAAACTTGTACACACTTGTACAAACTTGTACACACTTGTACAAACTTGTACACCCTTGTACACACTTGTACAACCTTGTACACACTTGTACAACCTTGTACAAACCTGTACACCCTTGTACACACTTGTACAAGCTTGTACACGATTGTACACTCTTGTACACCCTTGTACACATTTGTACAACCTTGTACAAACTTAAACACACTTGTACAAACATGTACACACTTGAACAACCTTGTACACACTTGTACAACCTTGTACACACTTGTACAAGCTTGTACACACTTGTACAACCTTGTACACACTTGTACAACCTTGTACACACTTGTACAAGCTTGTACACACTTGTACAACCTTGTACACACTTGTACAACCTTTTACACAATTGTAAAACCTTGTACACACTTGTACATTCTTGTACAAACTTGTACTTACTTGTACAACCTTGTACAAACTTGTACACACTTGTACAAACTTTTACATCCTTGTATACATTTGTACACCCTTGTACACACTTGTACAACCTTGTACAAACCTGTACACCCTTGTACACACTTGTACAAGCTTGTACACGATTGTACACCCTTGTACACACTTGTGCACCCTTGTACACACTTGTACACCCTTGTACACACATGTACAACCTTTTACAAACTTGTACACACTTGTACAAACTTGTACATTCTTGTACATACTTGTACACCCTTGTAAACACTTGTACAAAATTGTTCAAACCTGTACACCCTTGTACACACTTGTACAAGCTTGTACACACTTGTACAAGCTTGTACACACTTGTACACCCTTGTACAAACTTGTGCACCCTTGTACACTTTTGTACACCCTTGTATACATTTGTACAAACTTGTACAAACTTGTACACACTTGTACAAACTTGTACACACTTGTACAAACTTGTACACCCTTGTACACACTTGTACAACCTTGTACACACTTGTACAACCTTGTACAAACCTGTACACCCTTGTACACACTTGTACAAGCTTGTACACGATTGTACACTCTTGTACACCCTTGTACACATTTGTACAACCTTGTACAAACTTAAACACACTTGTACAAACATGTACACACTTGAACAACCTTGTACACACTTGTACAACCTTGTACACACTTGTACAAGCTTGTACACACTTGTACAACCTTGTACACACTTGTACAACCTTGTACACACTTGTACAAGCTTGTACACACTTGTACAACCTTGTACACACTTGTACAACCTCGTACACACTTGTACAACCTTGTATACATTTGTACAAACTTGTACAAACTTGTACACACTTGTACAAACTTGTACACACTTGTACAAACTTGTACACCCTTGTACACACTTGTACAACCTTGTACACACTTGTACAACCTTGTACAAACCTGTACACCCTTGTACACACTTGTACAAGCTTGTACACGATTGTACACTCTTGTACACCCTTGTACACATTTGTACAACCTTGTACAAACTTAAACACACTTGTACAAACATGTACACACTTGAACAACCTTGTACACACTTGTACAACCTTGTACACACTTGTACAAGCTTGTACACACTTGTACAACCTTGTACACACTTGTACAACCTTGTACACACTTGTACAAGCTTGTACACACTTTTACAACCTTGTACACACTTGTACAACCTTTTACACAATTGTAAAACCTTGTACACACTTGTACATTCTTGTACAAACTTGTACTTACTTGTACAACCTTGTACAAACTTGTACACACTTGTACAAACTTTTACATCCTTGTATACATTTGTACACCCTTGTACACACTTGTACAACCTTGTACAAACCTGTACACCCTTGTACACACTTGTACAAGCTTGTACACGATTGTACACCCTTGTACACACTTGTGCACCCTTGTACACACTTGTACACCCTTGTACACACATGTACAACCTTTTACAAACTTGTACACACTTGTACAAACTTGTACATTCTTGTACATACTTGTACACCCTTGTAAACACTTGTACAAAATTGTACAAACCTGTACACCCTTGTACACACTTGTACAAGCTTGTACACACTTGTACAAGCTTGTACACACTTGTACAAGCTTGTACACACTTGTACACCCTTGTACAAACTTGTGCACCCTTGTACACTTTTGTACACCCTTGTATACATTTGTACAAACTTGTACAAACTTGTACACACTTGTACAAACTTGTACACACTTGTACAAACTTGTACACCCTTGTACACACTTGTACAACCTTGTACACTCTTGTACAACCTCTTACAAACCTGTACACCCTTGTACACACTTGTACAAGCTTGTACACGATTGTACACTCTTGTACACACTTGTGAAACCTTGTACACACTTGTACAACCTTGTACACACTTGTTTAAGCTTGTACACACTTGTTTAAGCTTGTACACACTTGTACAACCTTGTACACACTTGTACACCCTTGTACACACTTGTACAACCTTTTACAAACTTGTACACACTTGTACAAAATTGTACATTCTTGTACATACTTGTACACCCTTGTACACACTTGTACAACCTTGTACAAACCTGTACACCCTTGTACACACTTGTACACCCTTGTACAAACTTGTGCACCCTTGTACACTTTTGTACACCCTTGTACACATTTGTACAACCTTGTACAAACTTGTACACACTTGTACAAACTTGTACACACTTGTACAAACTTGTACACACTTGTACAAACTTGTGTACACTTGTACAACCTTGTACACACTTGTACAACCTTGTACACACTTGTACAACCTTGTACACACTTGTACAACCTCGTACACACTTGTACAACCTTGTACACACTTGTACAACCTTGTACACAATTGTAAAACCTTGTACACACTTTGACAACCTTGTACACACTTGTACACCCTTGTACACACTTGTACAAAATTTTACATTCTTGTACATACTTGTACACCCTTGTACACACTTGTACAACCTTGTACAAACCTGTACACCCTTGTACACACTTGTACAAGCTTGTACACACTTGTACAAGCTTGTACACACTTGTACAAGCTTGTACACACTTGTACAACCTTGTACAAACTTGTGCACCCTTGAACACTTTTGTACACCCTTGTACACATTTGTACAACCTTGTACAAACTTAAACACACTTGTACAAACATGTACACACTTGAACAACTTGTACACACTTGTACAAACCTTGTCCACACTTGTACAAGCTTGTACACACTTGTACAACCTTGTACACACTTGTACAACCTTGTACACACTTGTACAAGCTTGTACACACTTGTACAACCTTGTAAACACTTGTACAACCTTGTACAAACCTGTACACTCTTGTACACACTTGTACAAGCTTGTACACGATTGTACACCCTTGTACACACTTGTGCACCCTTGTACACACTTGTACACCCTTGTACACACTCGTACAACCTTTTACAAACTTGTACACACTTGTACAAACTTGCACATTATTGTACATACTTGTACGCCCTTGTAAACACTTGTACAACCTTGTACAAACCTGTACACCCTTGTACACACTTGTACAAGCTTGTACACACTTGTACAAGCTTGTACACACTTGTACACCCTTGTACAAACTTGTGCACCCTTGTACACTTTTGTACACCCTTGTATACATTTGTACAAACTTGTACAAACTTGTACACACTTGTACAAACTTGTACACACTTGTACAAACTTGTACACCCTTGTACACACTTGTACAACCTTGTACACACTTGTACAACCTTGTACACACTTGTACAACCTTGTACAAACCTGTACACCCTTGTACACACTTGTACAAGCTTGTACACGATTGTACACTCTTGTACACACTTGTGCAACCTTGTACACACTTGTACAACCTTGTACACACTTGTACAACCTTGTACACACTTGTTCAAGCTTGTACACACTTGTACAACCTTGTACACACTTGTACACCCTTGTACACACTTGTACAACCTTTTACAAACTTGTACACACTTGTACAAAATTGTACATTCTTGTACATACTTGTACACCCTTGTACACACTTGTACACCCTTGTACAAACTTGTGCACCCTTGTACACTTTTGTACACCCTTGTACACATTTGTACAAACTTGTACAAACTTGTACACACTTGTACAAACTTGTACACACTTGTACAAACTTTTGTACACTTGTACAACCTTATACACACTTGTACAACCTTGTACACACTTGTACAACCTTGTACACACTTGTACAACCTTGTACACACTTGTACAACCTTGTACACAATTGTAAAACCTTGTACACACGTGTACAACCTTGTACAAATTTGTACAACCTTGTACAAACTTGTACACACTTGTACAACCTTGTACAAACTTGTACACACTTGTACACACTTTTACATCCTTGTACACATTTGTACACCCTTGTACACACTTGTACAACCTTTTACAAACTTGTACACACTTGTACAAACTTGTACATTCTTGTACATACTTGTACAACCTTGTACACACTTGTACAACCTTGTACAAACCTGTAAACCCTTGTACAAGCTTGTACAACCTTGTACACACTTGTACAAGCTTGTACACTCTTGTACAACCTTGTACACACTTGTACAACCTTTTACACAATTGTAAAACCTTGTACACACTTGTACATTCTTGTACAAACTTGTGCACCCTTGAACACTTTTGTACACCCTTGTACACATTTGTACAACCTTGTACAAACTTAAACACACTTGTACAAACATGTACACACTTGAACAACCTTGTACACACTTGTACAAACCTTGTCCACACTTGTACAAGCTTGTACACACTTGTACAACCTTGTACACACTTGTACAACCTTGTACACACTTGTACAAGCTTGTACACACTTGTACAACCTTGTACACACTTGTACAACCTTGTACAAACCTGTACACCCTTGTACACACTTGTACAAGCTTGTACACGATTGACAACCCTTGTACACACTTGTGCACCCTTGTACACACTTGTACACCCTTGTACACACTCGTACAACCTTTTACAAACTTGTACACACTTGTACAAACTTGCACATTATTGTACATACTTGTACGCCCTTGTAAACACTTGTACAACCTTGTACAAACCTGTACACCCTTGTACACACTTGTACAAGCTTGTACACACTTGTACAAGCTTGTACACACTTGTACACCCTTGTACAAACTTGTGCACCCTTGTACACTTTTGTACACCCTTGTATACATTTGTACAAACTTGTACAAACTTGTACACACTTGTACAAACTTGTACACACTTGTACAAACTTGTACACCCTTGTACACACTTGTACAACCTTGTACACACTTGTACAACCTTGTACACACTTGTACAACCTTGTACAAACCTGTACACCCTTGTACACACTTGTACAAGCTTGTACACGATTGTACACTCTTGTACACACTTGTGCAACCTTGTACACACTTGTACAACCTTGTACACACTTGTACAACCTTGTACACACTTGTTCAAGCTTGTACACACTTGTACAACCTTGTACACACTTGTACACCCTTGTACACACTTGTACAACCTTTTACAAACTTGTACACACTTGTACAAAATTGTACATTCTTGTACATACTTGTACACCCTTGTACACACTTGTACACCCTTGTACAAACTTGTGCACCCTTGTACACTTTTGTACACCCTTGTACACATTTGTACAAACTTATACAAACTTGTACACACTTGTACAAACTTGTACACACTTGTACAAACTTTTGTACACTTGTACAACCTTGTACACACTTGTACAACCTTGTACACACTTGTACAACCTTGTACACACTTGTACAACCTTGTACACACTTGTACAACCTTGTACACAATTGTAAAACCTTGTACACACGTGTACAACCTTGTACAAATTTGTACAACCTTGTACAAACTTGTACACACTTGTACAACCTTGTACAAACTTGTACACACTTGTACACACTTTTACATCCTTGTACACATTTGTACACCCTTGTACACACTTGTACAACCTTTTACAAACTTGTACACACTTGTACAAACTTGTACATTCTTGTACATACTTGTACAACCTTGTACACACTTGTACAACCTTGTACAAACCTGTAAACCCTTGTACAAGCTTGTACAACCTTGTACACACTTGTACAAGCTTGTACACACTTGTACAACCTTGTACACACTTGTACAACCTTTTACACAATTGTAAAACCTTGTACACACTTGTACATTCTTGTACAAACTTGTACTTACTTGTACAACCTTGTACAAACTTGTACACACTTGTACAAATTTTAACATCCTTGTATACATTTGTACACCCTTGTACACACTTGTACAACCTTGTACAAACCTGTACACCCTTGTACACACTTGTACAAGCTTGTACACGATTGTACACCCTTGTACACACTTGTGCACCCTTGTACACACTTGTACACCCTTGTACACACATGTACAACCTTTTACAAACTTGTACACACTTGTACAAACTTGTACATTCTTGTACATACTTGTACACCCTTGTAAACACTTGTACAAAATTGTACAAACCTGTACACCCTTGTACACACTTGTACAAGCTTGTACACACTTGTACAAGCTTGTACACACTTGTACACCCTTGTACAAACTTGTGCACCCTTGTACACTTTTGTACACCCTTGTATACATTTGTACAAACTTGTACAAACTTGTACACACTTGTACAAACTTGTACACACTTGTACAAACTTGTACACCCTTGTACACACTTGTACAACCTTGTACACACTTGTACAACCTTGTACAAACCTGTACACCCTTGTACACACTTGTACAAGCTTGTACACGATTGTACACTCTTGTACACACTTGTGCAACCTTGTACACACTTGTACAACCTTGTACACACTTGTACAACCTTGTACACACTTGTACAACCTTGTACACACTTGTTCAAGCTTGTACACACTTGTACAACCTTGTACACACTTGTACACCCTTGTACACACTTGTACAACCTTTTACAAACTTGTACACACTTGTACAAAATTGTACATTCTTGTACATACTTGTACACCCTTGTACACACTTGTACAACCTTGTACAAACCTGTACACCCTTGTACACACTTGTACAAGCTTGTACACACTTGTACAACCTTGTACACACTTGTACAAGCTTGTACACACTTGTACAACCTTGTACAAACTTGTGCACCCTTGTACACTTTTGTACACCCTTGTACACACTTGTACAACCTTGTACAAACTTGTACACACTTGTACAAACTTGTACACACTTGTACAAACTTGTATACACTTGTACAACCTTGTACACACTTGTACAACCTTGTACACACTTGTACAACCTTGTACACACTTGTACAACCTCGTACACACTTGTACAACCTTGTACACACTTGTACAACCTTGTACACAATTGTAAAACCTTGTACACACATGTACAACCTTGTACACACTTGTACACCCTTGTACACACTTGTACAAAATTTTACATTCTTGTACATACTTGTACACCCTTGTACACACTTGTACAACCTTGTACAAACCTGTACACCCTTGTACACACTTGTACAAGCTTGTAAAATCTTGTACAAGCTTGTACACACTTGTACAAGCTTGTACACACTTGTACACACTCGTACAACCTTTTACAAACTTGTACACACTTGTACAAACTTGCACATTATTGTACATACTTGTACGCCCTTGTAAACACTTGTACAACCTTGTACAAACCTGTACACCCTTGTACACACTTGTACAAGCTTGTACACACTTGTACAAGCTTGTACACACTTGTACAACCTTGTACACACTTGTACAACCTTGTACAAACCTGTACACCCTTGTACACACTTGTACAAGCTTGTACACGATTGTACACCCTTGTACACACTTGTGCACCCTTGTACACACTTGTACACCCTTGTACACACTCGTACAACCTTTTACAAACTTGTACACACTTGTACAAACTTGCACATTATTGTACATACTTGTACGCCCTTGTAAACACTTGTACAACCTTGTACAAACCTGTACACCCTTGTACACACTTGTACAAGCTTGTACACACTTGTACAAGCTTGTACACACTTGTACACCCTTGTACAAACTTGTGCACCCTTGTACACTTTTGTACACCCTTGTATACATTTGTACAAACTTGTACAAACTTGTACACACTTGTACAAACTTGTACACACTTGTACAAACTTGTACACCCTTGTACACACTTGTACAACCTTGTACACACTTGTACAACCTTGTACACACTTGTACAACCTTGTACAAACCTGTACACCCTTGTACACACTTGTACAAGCTTGTACACGATTGTACACTCTTGTACACACTTGTGCAACCTTGTACACACTTGTACAACCTTGTACACACTTGTACAACCTTGTACACACTTGTTCAAGCTTGTACACACTTGTACAACCTTGTACACACTTGTACACCCTTGTACACACTTGTACAACCTTTTACAAACTTGTACACACTTGTACAAAATTGTACATTCTTGTACATACTTGTACACCCTTGTACACACTTGTACACCCTTGTACAAACTTGTGCACCCTTGTACACTTTTGTACACCCTTGTACACATTTGTACAAACTTATAAAAACTTGTACACACTTGTACAAACTTGTACACACTTGTACAAACTTTTGTACACTTGTACAACCTTGTACACACTTGTACAACCTTGTACACACTTGTACAACCTTGTACACACTTGTACAACCTTGTACACACTTGTACAACCTTGTACACAATTGTAAAACCTTGTACACACGTGTACAACCTTGTACAAATTTGTACAACCTTGTACAAACTTGTACACACTTGTACAACCTTGTACAAACTTGTACACACTTGTACACACTTTTACATCCTTGTACACATTTGTACACCCTTGTACACACTTGTACAACCTTTTACAAACTTGTACACACTTGTACAAACTTGTACATTCTTGTACATACTTGTACAACCTTGTACACACTTGTACAACCTTGTACAAACCTGTAAACCCTTGTACAAGCTTGTACAACCTTGTACACACTTGTACAAGCTTGTACACACTTGTACAACCTTGTACACACTTGTACAACCTTTTACACAATTGTAAAACCTTGTACACACTTGTACATTCTTGTACAAACTTGTACTTACTTGTACAACCTTGTACAAACTTGTACACACTTGTACAAATTTTAACATCCTTGTATACATTTGTACACCCTTGTACACACTTGTACAACCTTGTACAAACCTGTACACCCTTGTACACACTTGTACAAGCTTGTACACGATTGTACACCCTTGTACACACTTGTGCACCCTTGTACACACTTGTACACCCTTGTACACACATGTACAACCTTTTACAAACTTGTACACACTTGTACAAACTTGTACATTCTTGTACATACTTGTACACCCTTGTAAACACTTGTACAAAATTGTACAAACCTGTACACCCTTGTACACACTTGTACAAGCTTGTACACACTTGTACAAGCTTGTACACACTTGTACACCCTTGTACAAACTTGTGCACCCTTGTACACTTTTGTACACCCTTGTATACATTTGTACAAACTTGTACAAACTTGTACACACTTGTACAAACTTGTACACACTTGTACAAACTTGTACACCCTTGTACACACTTGTACAACCTTGTACACACTTGTACAACCTTGTACAAACCTGTACACCCTTGTACACACTTGTACAAGCTTGTACACGATTGTACACTCTTGTACACACTTGTGCAACCTTGTACACACTTGTACAACCTTGTACACACTTGTACAACCTTGTACACACTTGTTCAAGCTTGTACACACTTGTACAACCTTGTACACACTTGTACACCCTTGTACACACTTGTACAACCTTTTACAAACTTGTACACACTTGTACAAAATTGTACATTCTTGTACATACTTGTACACCCTTGTACACACTTGTACAACCTTGTACAAACCTGTACACCCTTGTACACACTTGTACAAGCTTGTACACACTTGTACAACCTTGTACACACTTGTACAAGCTTGTACACACTTGTACTTCCTTGTACAAACTTGTGCACCCTTGTACACTTTTGTACACCCTTGTACACACTTGTACAACCTTGTACAAACTTGTACACACTTGTACAAACTTGTACACACTTGTACAAACTTGTATACACTTGTACAACCTTGTACACACTTGTACAACCTTGTACACACTTGTACAACCTTGTACACACTTGTACAACCTCGTACACACTTGTACAACCTTGTACACACTTGTACAACCTCGTACACACTTGTACAACCTTGTACACACTTGTACAACCTTGTACACAATTGTAAAACCTTGTACACAAATGTACAACCTTGTACACACTTGTACACCCTTGTACACACTTGTACAAAATTTTACATTCTTGTACATACTTGTACACCCTTGTACACACTTGTACAACCTTGTACACACTTGTACAACCTTGTACAAACCTGTACACCCTTGTACACACTTGTACAAGCTTGTACACGATTGTACACTCTTGTACACACTTGTGCAACCTTGTACACACTTGTACAACCTTGTACACACTTGTACAACCTTGTACACACTTGTACAACCTTGTACACACTTGTTCAAGCTTGTACACACTTGTACAACCTTGTACACACTTGTACACCCTTGTACACACTTGTACAACCTTTTACAAACTTGTACACACTTGTACAAAATTGTACATTCTTGTACATACTTGTACACCCTTGTACACACTTGTACAACCTTGTACAAACCTGTACACCCTTGTACACACTTGTACAAGCTTGTACACACTTGTACAACCTTGTACACACTTGTACAAGCTTGTACACACTTGTACACCCTTGTACAAACTTGTGCACCCTTGTACACTTTTGTACACCCTTGTACACACTTGTACAACCTTGTACAAACTTGTACACACTTGTACAAACTTGTACACACTTGTACAAACTTGTATACACTTGTACAACCTTGTACACACTTGTACAACCTTGTACACACTTGTACAACCTTGTACACACTTGTACAACCTCGTACACACTTGTACAACCTTGTACACACTTGTACAACCTTGTACACAATTGTAAAACCTTGTACACACATGTACAACCTTGTACACACTTGTACACCCTTGTACACACTTGTACAAAATTTTACATTCTTGTACATACTTGTACACCCTTGTACACACTTGTACAACCTTGTACAAACCTGTACACCCTTGTACACACTTGTACAAGCTTGTAAAATCTTGTACAAGCTTGTACACACTTGTACAAGCTTGTACACACTTGTACACCCTTGTACAAACCTGTACACCCTTGTACACACTTGTACAAGCTTGTACACGATTGTACACCCTTGTACACACTTGTGCACCCTTGTACACACTTGTACACCCTTGTACACACATGTACAACCTTTTACAAACTTGTACACACTTGTACAAACTTGTACATTCTTGTACATACTTGTACACCCTTGTAAACACTTGTACAAAATTGTACAAACCTGTACACCCTTGTACACACTTGTACAAGCTTGTACACACTTGTACAAGCTTGTACACACTTGTACACCCTTGTACAAACTTGTGCACCCTTGTACACTTTTGTACACCCTTGTATACATTTGTACAAACTTGTACAAACTTGTACACACTTGTACAAACTTGTACACACTTGTACAAACTTGTACACCCTTGTACACACTTGTACAACCTTGTACACACTTGTACAACCTTGTACAAACCTGTACACCCTTGTACACACTTGTACAAGCTTGTACACGATTGTACACTCTTGTACACACTTGTGCAACCTTGTACACACTTGTACAACCTTGTACACACTTGTACAACCTTGTACACACTTGTTCAAGCTTGTACACACTTGTACAACCTTGTACACACTTGTACACCCTTGTACACACTTGTACAACCTTTTACAAACTTGTACACACTTGTACAAAATTGTACATTCTTGTACATACTTGTACACCCTTGTACACACTTGTACAACCTTGTACAAACCTGTACACCCTTGTACACACTTGTACAAGCTTGTACACACTTGTACAACCTTGTACACACTTGTACAAGCTTGTACACACTTGTACTTCCTTGTACAAACTTGTGCACCCTTGTACACTTTTGTACACCCTTGTACACACTTGTACAACCTTGTACAAACTTGTACACACTTGTACAAACTTGTACACACTTGTACAAACTTGTATACACTTGTACAACCTTGTACACACTTGTACAACCTTGTACACACTTGTACAACCTTGTACACACTTGTACAACCTCGTACACACTTGTACAACCTTGTACACACTTGTACAACCTCGTACACACTTGTACAACCTTGTACACACTTGTACAACCTTGTACACAATTGTAAAACCTTGTACACAAATGTACAACCTTGTACACACTTGTACACCCTTGTACACACTTGTACAAAATTTTACATTCTTGTACATACTTGTACACCCTTGTACACACTTGTACAACCTTGTACAAACCTGTACACCCTTGTACACACTTGTACAAGCTTGTAAAATCTTGTACAAGCTTGTACACACTTGTACAAGCTTGTACACACTTGTACACCCTTGTACAAACTTGTGCACCCTTGAACACTTTTGTACACCCTTGTACACATTTGTACAACCTTGTACAAACTTAAACACACTTGTACAAACATGTACACACTTGAACAACCTTGTACACACTTGTACAACCTTGTACACACTTGTACAAGCTTGTACACACTTGTACAACCTTGTACACACTTGTACAACCTTGTATAAACTTGTACAAGCTTGTACACACTTGTACAACACCTTGTACACACTTGTACAACCTTTTACACAATTGTAAAACCTTGTACACTTGTACATTCTTGTACAAACTTGTACTTACTTGTACAACCTTGTACAAACTTGTACACACTTGTACAAACTTTTACATCCTTGTATACATTTGTACACCCTTGCACACACTTGTACAACCTTGTACAAACCTGTACACCCTTGTACACACTTGTACAAGCTTGTACACGATTGTACACCCTTGTACACACTTGTGCACCCTTGTACACACTTGTACACCCTTGTACACACATGCACAACCTTTTACAAACTTGTACACACTTGTACAAACTTGTACATTCTTGTACATACTTGTACACCCTTGTAAACACTTGTACAAAATTGTACAAACCTGTACACCCTTGTACACACTTGTACAAGCTTGTACACACTTGTACAAGCTTGTACACACTTGTACAAGCTTGTACACACTTGTACACCCTTGTACAAACTTGTGCACCCTTGTACACTTTTGTACACCCTTGTATACATTTGTACAAACTTGTACAAACTTGTACACACTTGTACAAACTTGTACACACTTGTACAAACTTGTACACCCTTGTACACACTTGTACAACCTTGTACACACTTGTACAACCTTGTACAAACCTGTACACCCTTGTACACACTTGTACAAGCTTGTACACGGTTGTACACTCTTGTACATACTTGTGCAACCTTGTACACACTTGTACAACCTTGTACACACTTGTACAACCTTGTACACACTTGTTCAAGCTTGTACACACTTGTACAACCTTGTACACACTTGTACACCCTTGTACACACTTGTACAACCTTTTACAAACTTGTACACACTTGTACAAAATTGTACATTCTTGTACATACTTGTACACCCTTGTACACACTTGTACAACCTTGTACAAACCTGTACACCCTTGTACACAATTGTACAACCTTGTACACACTTGTACAAGCTTGTACACACTTGTACACCCTTGTACAAACTTGTGCACCCTTGTACACTTTTGTACACCCTTGTACATATTTGTACAACCTTGTACAAACTTGTACACACTTGTACAAACTTGTACACACTTGTACAAACTTGTGTACACTTGTACAACCTTGTACACACTTGTACAACCTTGTACACACTTGTACAACCTTGTACACACTTGTACAACCTCGTACACACTTGTACAACCTTGTACACACTTGTACAACCTTGTACACAATTGTAAAACCTTGTACACACTTGTACAACCTTGTACACACTTGTACACCCTTGTACACACTTGTACAAAATTTTACATTCTTGTACATACTTGTACACCCTTGTACACACTTGTACAACCTTGTACAAACCTGTACACCCTTGTACACACTTGTACAAGCTTGTACACACTTGTACAAGCTTGTACACACTTGTACAAGCTTGTACACACTTGTACACCCTTGTACAAACTTGTGCACCCTTGAACACTTTTGTACACCCTTGTACACATTTGTACAACCTTGTACAAACTTAAACACACTTGTACAAACATGTACACACTTGAACAACCTTGTACACACTTTTACAACCTTGTACACACTTGTACAAGCTTGTACACACTTGTACAACCTTGTACACACTTGTACAACCTTGTACACACTTGTACAAGCTTGTACACACTTGTACAACCTTGTACACACTTGTACAACCTTTTACACAATTGTAAAATCTTGTACACACTTGTACATTCTTGTACAAACTTGTACTTACTTGTACAACCTTGTACAAACTTGTACACACTTGTACAAACTTTTACATCCTTGTATACATTTGTACACCCTTGTACACACTTGTACAACCTTGTACAAACCTGTACACCCTTGTACACACTTGTACAAGCTTGTACACGATTGTACACCCTTGTACACACTTGTGCACCCTTGTACACACTTGTACACCCTTGTACACACATGTACAACCTTTTACAAACTTGTACACACTTGTACAAACTTGTACATTCTTGTACATACTTGTACACCCTTGTAAACGCTTGTACAAACCTGTACACCCTTGTACACACTTGTACAAGCTTGTACACACTTGTACAAGCTTGTACACACTTGTACACCCTTGTACAAACTTGTGCACCCTTGTACACTTTTGTACACCCTTGTATACATTTGTACAAACTTGTACAAACTTGTACACACTTGTACAAACTTGTACACACTTGTACAAACTTGTACACCCTTGTACACACTTGTACAACCTTGTACACACTTGTACAACCTTGTACAAACCTGTACACCCTTGTACACACTTGTACAAGCTTGTACACGATTGTACACTCTTGTACACACTTGTGCAACCTTGTACACACTTGTACAACCTTGTACACACTTGTACAACCTTGTACACACTTGTTCAAGCTTGTACACACTTGTACTTACTTGTACAACCTTGTACAAACTTGTACACACTTGTACAAACTTTTACATCCTTGTACACATTTGTACACCCTTGTACACACTTGTACAAGCTTGTACAAGATTGTACAACCTTGTACACACTTGTACAAACTTGTACACACTTGTACAAACTTGTGTACACTTGTACAACCTTGTACACACTTGTACAACCTTGTACACACTTGTACAACCTTGTACACACTTGTACAACCTCGTACACACTTGTACAACCTTGTACACACTTGTACAACCTTGTACACAATTGTAAAACCTTGTACACACTTTTACAACCTTGTACACACTTGTACACCCTTGTACACACTTGTACAAAATTTTACATTCTTGTACATACTTGTACACCCTTGTACACACTTGTACAACCTTGTACAAACCTGTACACACTTGTACACCCTTGTACAAACTTGTGCACCCTTGAACACTTTTGTACACCCTTGTACACATTTGTACAACCTTGTACAAACTTAAACACACTTGTACAAACATGTACACACTTGAACAACCTTGTACACACTTGTACAAACCTTGTACACACTTGTACAAGCTTGTACACACTTGTACAACCTTGTACACACTTGTACAACCTTGTACACACTTGTACAAGCTTGTACACACTTGTACAACCTTGTACACACTTGTACAACCTTGTACAAACCTGTACACCCTTGTACACACTTGTACAAGCTTGTACACGATTGTACACCCTTGTACACACTTGTGCACCCTTGTACACACTTGTACACCCTTGTACACACTTGTACAACCTTTTACAAACTTGTACACACTTGTACAAACTTGTACATTCTTGTACATACTTGTACACCCTTGTAAAAACTTGTACAACCTTGTACAAACCTGTACACCCTTGTACACACTTGTACAAGCTTGTACACACTTGTACAAGCTTGTTCACACTTGTACACCCTTGTACAAACTTGTGCACCCTTGTACACTTTTGTACACCCTTGTATACATTTGTACAAACTTGTACAAACTTGTACACACTTGTACAAACTTGTACACACTTGTACAAACTTGTACACCCTTGTACACACTTGTACAACCTTGTACACACTTGTACAACCTTGTACACACTTGTACAACCTTGTACAAACCTGTACACCCTTGTACACACTTGTACAAGCTTGTACACGATTGTACACTCTTGTACACACTTGTGCAACCTTGTACAAACTTGTACACACTTGTACAAACTTGTACACACTTGTACAAACTTGTGTACACTTGTACAACCTTGTACACACTTGTACAACCTTGTACACACTTGTACAACCTTGTACACACTTGTACAACCTCGTACACACTTGTACAACCTTGTACACACTTGTACAACCTTGTACACAATTGTAAAACCTTGTACACACTTGTACAACCTTGTACACACTTGTACACCCTTGTACACACTTGTACAAAATTTTACATTCTTGTACATACTTGTACACCCTTGTACACACTTGTACAACCTTGTACAAACCTGTACACCCTTGTACACACTTGTACAAGCTTGTACACACTTGTACAAGCTTGCACACACTTGTACAAGCTTGTACACACTTGTACAAGCTTGTACACACTTGTACACACTTGTACAAACTTGTGCACCCTTGAACACTTTTGTACACCCTTGTACACATTTGTACAACCTTGTACAAACTTAAACACACTTGTACAAACATGTACACACTTGAACAACCTTGTACACACTTGTACAACCTTGTACACACTTGTACAAGCTTGTACACACTTGTACAACTTTGTACACACTTGTACAACCTTGTACACACTTGTACAAGCTTGTACACACTTGTACAACCTTGTACACACTTGTACAACCTTTTACACAATTGTAAAACCTTGTACACACTTGTACATTCTTGTACAAACTTGTACTTACTTGTACAACCTTGTACAAACTTGTACACACTTGTACAAACTTTTACATCCTTGTATACATTTGTACACCCTTGTACACACTTGTACAACCTTGTACAAAGCTGTACACCCTTGTACACACTTGTACAAGCTTGTACACGATTGTACACCCTTGTACACACTTGTGCACCCTTGTACACACTTGTACACCCTTGTACACACATGTACAACCTTTTACAAACTTGTACACACTTGTACAAACTTGTACATTCTTGTACATACTTGTACACCCTTGTAAACACTTGTACAAAATTGTACAAACCTGTACACCTTTGTACACACTTGTACAAGCTTGTACACACTTGTACAAGCTTGTACACACTTGTACAAGCTTGTACACACTTGTACACCCTTGTACAAACTTGTGCACCCTTGTACACTTTTGTACACCCTTGTATACATTTGTACAAACTTGTACAAACTTGTACACACTTGTACAAACTTGTACACACTTGTACAAACTTGTACACACTTGTACAAACTTGTACACCCTTGTACACACTTGTACAACCTTGTACACACTTGTACAACCTTGTACAAACCTGTACACCCTTGTACACACTTGTACAAGCTTGTACACGATTGTACACTCTTGTACACACTTGTGCAACCTTGTACACACTTGTACACCCTTGTACACACTTGTACAACCTTTTACAAACTTGTACACACTTGTACAAAATTGTACATTCTTGTACATACTTGTACACCCTTGTACACACTTGTACAACCTTGTACAAACCTGTACACCCTTGTACACACTTGTACAAGCTTGTACACACTTGTACAAGCTTGTACACACTTGTACACCCTTGTACAAACTTGTGCACCCTTGTACACTTTTGTACACCCTTGTACACATTTGTACAACCTTGTACAAACTTGTACACACTTGTACAAACTTGTACACACTTGTACAAACTTGTGTACACTTGTACAACCTTGTACACACTTGTACAACCTTGTACACACTTGTACAACCTTGTACACACTTGTACAACCTTGTACACACTTGTACAACCTCGTACACACTTGTACAAAATTTTACATTCTTGTACATACTTGTACACCCTTGTACACACTTGTACAACCTTGTACAAACCTGTACACCCTTGTACACACTTGTACAAGCTTGTACACCCTTGTACAAACTTGTGCACCCTTGAACACTTTTGTACACCCTTGTACACATTTGTACAACCTTGTACAAACTTAAACACACTTGTACAAACATGTACACACTTGAACAACCTTGTACACACTTGTACAAACCTTGTACACACTTGTACAAGCTTGTACACACTTGTACAACCTTGTACACACTTGTACAACCTTGTACACACTTGTACAAGCTTGTACACACTTGTACAACCTTGTACACACTTGTACAACCTTGTACAAACCTGTACACCCTTGTACACACTTGTACAAGCTTGTACACGATTGTACACCCTTGTACACACTTGTGCACCCTTGTACACACTTGTGCACCCTTGTACACACTTGTACAACCTTGTACACACTTGTACAACCTTGTACAAACCTGTACACCCTTGTACACACTTGTACAAGCTTGTACACACTTGTACAAGCTTGTACACACTTGTACACCCTTGTACAAACTTGTGCACCCTTGTACACTTTTGTACACCCTTGTATACATTTGTACAAACTTGTACAAACTTGTACACACTTGTACAAACTTGTACACACTTGTACAAAATTGTACACCCTTGTACACACTTGTACAACCTTGTACACACTTGTACAACCTTATACACACTTGTACAACCTTGTACAAACCTGTACACCCTTGTACACACTTGTACAAGCTTGTACACGATTGTACACTCTTGTACACACTTGTGCAACCTTGTACACACTTGTACAACCTTGTACACACTTGTACAACCTTGTACACACTTGTTCAAGCTTGTACACACTTGTACAACCTTGTACACACTTGTACACCCTTGTACACACTTGTACAACCTTTTACAAACTTGTACACACTTGTACAAAATTGTACATTCTTGTACATACTTGTACACCCTTGTACACACTTGTACACCCTTGTACAAACTTGTGCACCCTTGTACACTTTTGTACACCCTTGTACACATTTGTACAAACTTGTACAAACTTGTACACACTTGTACAAACTTGTACACACTTGTACAAACTTGTGTACACTTGTACAACCTTGTACACACTTGTACAACCTTGTACACACTTGTACAACCTTGTACACACTTGTACAACCTTGTACACACTTGTACAACCTTGTACACACTTGTACAACCTTGTACAAAATTGTAAAACCTTGTACACACGTGTACAACCTTGTACAAACTTGTACACACTTGTACAACCTTGTACACACTTGTACAACCTTGTACACACTTGTACAACCTCGTACACACTTGTACAACCTTGTACACACTTGTACAACCTTGTACACAATTGTAAAACCTTGTACACACTTGTACAACCTTGTACACACTTGTACACCCTTGTACACACTTGTACAAAATTTTACATTCTTGTACATACTTGTACACCCTTGTACACACTTGTACAACCTTGTACAAACCTGTACACCCTTGTACACACTTGTACAAGCTTGTACACACTTGTACACCCTTGTACAAACTTGTGCACCCTTGAACACTTTTGTACACCCTTGTACACATTTGTACAACCTTGTACAAACTTAAACACACTTGTACAAACATGTACACACTTGAACAACCTTGTACACACTTGTACAACCTTGTACACACTTGTACAAGCTTGTATACACTTGTACAACCTTGTACACACTTGTACAACCTTGTACACACTTGTACAAGCTTGTACACACTTGTACAACCTTGTACACACTTGTACAACCTTTTACACAATTGTAAAACCTTGTACACTTGTACATTCTTGTACAAACTTGTACTTACTTGTACAACCTTGTACAAACTTGTACACACTTGTACAAACTTTTACATCCTTGTATACATTTGTACACCCTTGCACACACTTGTACAACCTTGTACAAACCTGTACACCCTTGTACACACTTGTACAAGCTTGTACACGATTGTACACCCTTGTACACACTTGTGCACCCTTGTACACACTTGTACACCCTTGTACACACATGCACAACCTTTTACAAACTTGTACACACTTGTACAAACTTGTACATTCTTGTACATACTTGTACACCCTTGTAAACACTTGTACAAAATTGTACAAACCTGTACACCCTTGTACACACTTGTACAAGCTTGTACACACTTGTACAAGCTTGTACACACTTGTACACCCTTGTACAAACTTGTGCACCCTTGTACACTTTTGTACACCCTTGTATACATTTGTACAAACTTGTACAAACTTGTACACACTTGTACAAACTTGTACACACTTGTACAAACTTGTACACCCTTGTACACACTTGTACAACCTTGTACACACTTGTACAACCTTGTACAAACCTGTACACCCTTGTACACACTTGTACAAGCTTGTACACGGTTGTACACTCTTGTACATACTTGTGCAACCTTGTACACACTTGTACAACCTTGTACACACTTGTTCAAGCTTGTACACACTTGTACAACCTTGTACACACTTGTACACCCTTGTACACACTTGTACAACCTTTTACAAACTTGTACACACTTGTACAAAATTGTACATTCTTGTACATACTTGTACACCCTTGTACACACTTGTACAACCTTGTACAAACCTGTACACCCTTGTACACAATTGTACAACCTTGTACACACTTGTACAAGCTTGTACACACTTGTACACCCTTGTACAAACTTGTGCACCCTTGTACACTTTTGTACACCCTTGTACATATTTGTACAACCTTGTACAAACTTGTACACACTTGTACAAACTTGTACACACTTGTACAAACTTGTGTACACTTGTACAACCTTGTACACACTTGTACAACCTTGTACACACTTGTACAACCTTGTACACACTTGTACAACCTCGTACACACTTGTACAACCTTGTACACACTTGTACAACCTTGTACACAATTGTAAAACCTTGTACACACTTGTACAACCTTGTACACACTTGTACACCCTTGTACACACTTGTACAAAATTTTACATTCTTGTACATACTTGTACACCCTTGTACACACTTGTACAACCTTGTACAAACCTGTACACCCTTGTACACACTTGTACAAGCTTGTACACACTTGTACAAGCTTGTACACACTTGTACAAGCTTGTACACACTTGTACACCCTTGTACAAACTTGTGCACCCTTGAACACTTTTGTACACCCTTGTACACATTTGTACAACCTTGTACAAACTTAAACACACTTGTACAAACATGTACACACTTGAACAACCTTGTACACACTTGTACAACCTTGTACACACTTGTACAAGCTTGTACACACTTGTACAACCTTGTACACACTTGTACAACCTTGTACACACTTGTACAAGCTTGTACACACTTGTACAACCTTGTACACACTTGTACAACCTTTTACACAATTGTAAAATCTTGTACACACTTGTACATTCTTGTACAAACTTGTACTTACTTGTACAACCTTGTACAAACTTGTACACACTTGTACAAACTTTTACATCCTTGTATACATTTGTACACCCTTGTACACACTTGTACAACCTTGTACAAACCTGTACACCCTTGTACACACTTGTACAAGCTTGTACACGATTGTACACCCTTGTACACACTTGTGCACCCTTGTACACACTTGTACACCCTTGTACACACATGTACAACCTTTTACAAACTTGTACACACTTGTACAAACTTGTACATTCTTGTACATACTTGTACACCCTTGTAAACGCTTGTACAAAATTGTACAAACCTGTACACCCTTGTACACACTTGTACAAGCTTGTACACACTTGTACAAGCTTGTACACACTTGTACACCCTTGTACAAACTTGTGCACCCTTGTACACTTTTGTACACCCTTGTATACATTTGTACAAACTTGTACAAACTTGTACACACTTGTACAATTTTGTACACACTTGTACAAACTTGTACACCCTTGTACACACTTGTACAACCTTGTACACACTTGTACAACCTTGTACAAACCTGTACACCCTTGTACACACTTGTACAAGCTTGTACACGATTGTACACTCTTGTACACACTTGTGCAACCTTGTACACACTTGTACAACCTTGTACACACTTGTACAACCTTGTACACACTTGTTCAAGCTTGTACACACTTGTACAACCTTGTACACACTTGTACACCCTTGTACACACTTGTGCACCCTTGTACACTTTTGTACACCCTTGTATACATTTGTACAAACTTGTACAAATTTGTACACACTTGTACAAACTTGTACACACTTGTACAAACTTGTACACCCTTGTACACACTTGTACAACCTTGTACACACTTGTACAACCTTGTACAAACCTGTACACCCTTGTACACACTTGTACAAGCTTGTACACGATTGTACACTCTTGTACACACTTGTGCAACCTTGTACACACTTGTACAACCTTGTACACACTTGTACAACCTTGTACACACTTGTTCAAGCTTGTACACACTTGTACAACCTTGTACACACTTGTACACCCTTGTACACACTTGTACAACCTTTTACAAACTTGTACACACTTGTACAAAATTGTACATTCTTGTACATACTTGTACACCCTTGTACACACTTGTACAACCTTGTACAAACCTGTACACCCTTGTACACAATTGTACAAGCTTGTACACACTTGTACAAGCTTGTACACACTTGTACAAGCTTGTACACACTTGTACACCCTTGTACAAACTTGTACAAGCTTGTACACACTTGTACACCCTTGTACAAACTTGTGCACCCTTGTACACTTTTGTACACCCTTGTACACATTTGTACAACCTTGTACAAACTTGTACACACTTGTACAAACTTGTACACACTTGTACAAACTTGTGTACACTTGTACAACCTTGTACACACTTGTACAACCTTGTACACACTTGTACAACCTTGTACACACTTGTACAACCTCGTACACACTTGTACAACCTTGTACACACTTGTACAACCTTGTACACAATTGTAAAACCTTGTACACACTTGTACAACCTTGTACACACTTGTACGCCCTTGTACACACTTGTACAAAACTTTACATTCTTGTACATACTTGTACACCCTTGTACACACTTGTACAACCTTGTACAAACCTGTACACCCTTGTACACACTTGTACAAGCTTGTACACACTTGTACAAGCTTGTACACACTTGTACACCCTTGTACAAACTTGTGCACCCTTGTACACTTTTGTACACCCTTGTACATATTTGTACAACCTTGTACAAACTTGTACACACTTGTACAAACTTGTACACACTTGTACAAACTTGTGTACACTTGTACAACCTTGTACACACTTGTACAACCTTGTACACACTTGTACAACCTTGTACACACTTGTACAACCTCGTACACACTTGTACAACCTTGTACACACTTGTACAACCTTGTACACAATTGTAAAACCTTGTACACACTTGTACAACCTTGTACACACTTGTACACCCTTGTACACACTTGTACAAAATTTTACATTCTTGTACATACTTGTACACCCTTGTACACACTTGTACAACCTTGTACAAACCTGTACACCCTTGTACACACTTGTACAAGCTTGTACACACTTGTACAAGCTTGTACACACTTGTACACCCTTGTACAAACTTGTGCACCCTTGAACACTTTTGTACACCCTTGTACACATTTGTACAACCTTGTACAAACTTAAACACACTTGTACAAACATGTACACACTTGAACAACCTTGTACACACTTGTACAACCTTGTACACACTTGTACAAGCTTGTACACACTTGTACAACCTTGTACACACTTGTACAACCTTGTACACACTTGTACAAGCTTGTACACACTTGTACAACCTTGTACACACTTGTACAACCTTTTACACAATTGTAAAATCTTGTACACACTTGTACATTCTTGTACAAACTTGTACTTACTTGTACAACCTTGTACAAACTTGTACACACTTGTACAAACTTTTACATCCTTGTATACATTTGTACACCCTTGTACACACTTGTACAACCTTGTACAAACCTGTACACCCTTGTACACACTTGTACAAGCTTGTACACGATTGTACACCCTTGTACACACTTGTGCACCCTTGTACACACTTGTACACCCTTGTACACACATGTACAACCTTTTACAAACTTGTACACACTTGTACAAACTTGTACATTCTTGTACATACTTGTACACCCTTGTAAACGCTTGTACAAAATTGTACAAACCTGTACACCCTTGTACACACTTGTACAAGCTTGTACACACTTGTACAAGCTTGTACACACTTGTACACCCTTGTACAAACTTGTGCACCCTTGTACACTTTTGTACACCCTTGTATACATTTGTACAAACTTGTACAAACTTGTACACACTTGTACAATTTTGTACACACTTGTACAAACTTGTACACCCTTGTACACACTTGTACAACCTTGTACACACTTGTACAACCTTGTACAAACCTGTACACCCTTGTACACACTTGTACAAGCTTGTACACGATTGTACACTCTTGTACACACTTGTGCAACCTTGTACACACTTGTACAACCTTGTACAGACTTGTACAACCTTGTACACACTTGTTCAAGCTTGTACACACTTGTACAACCTTGTACACACTTGTACACCCTTGTACACACTTGTGCACCCTTGTACACTTTTGTACACCCTTGTATACATTTGTACAAACTTGTACAAATTTGTACACACTTGTACAAACTTGTACACACTTGTACAAACTTGTACACCTTGTACACACTTGTACAACCTTGTACACACTTGTACAACCTTGTACAAACCTGTACACCCTTGTACACACTTGTACAAGCTTGTACACGATTGTACACTCTTGTACACACTTGTGCAACCTTGTACACACTTGTACAACCTTGTACACACTTGTACAACCTTGTACACACTTGTTCAAGCTTGTACACACTTGTACAACCTTGTACACACTTGTACACCCTTGTACACACTTGTACAACCTTTTACAAACTTGTACACACTTGTACAAAATTGTACATTCTTGTACATACTTGTACACCCTTGTACACACTTGTACAACCTTGTACAAACCTGTACACCCTTGTACACAATTGTACAAGCTTGTACACACTTGTACAAGCTTGTACACACTTGTACAAGCTTGTACACACTTGTACACCCTTGTACAAACTTGTACAAGCTTGTACACACTTGTACACCCTTGTACAAACTTGTGCACCCTTGTACACTTTTGTACACCCTTGTACACATTTGTACAACCTTGTACAAACTTGTACACACTTGTACAAACTTGTACACACTTGTACAAACTTGTGTACACTTGTACAACCTTGTACACACTTGTACAACCTTGTACACACTTGTACAACCTTGTACACACTTGTACAACCTCGTACACACTTGTACAACCTTGTACACACTTGTACAACCTTGTACACAATTGTAAAACCTTGTACACACTTGTACAACCTTGTACACACTTGTACGCCCTTGTACACACTTGTACAAAACTTTACATTCTTGTACATACTTGTACACCCTTGTACACACTTGTACAACCTTGTACAAACCTGTACACCCTTGTACACACTTGTACAAGCTTGTACACACTTGTACAAGCTTGTACACACTTGTACAAGCTTGTACACACTTGTACACCCTTGTACAAACTTGTGCACCCTTGAACACTTTTGTACAACCTTGTACACATTTGTACAACCTTGTACAAACTTAAACACACTTGTACAAACATGTACACACTTGAACAACCTTGTACACACTTGTACAACCTTGTACACACTTGTACAAGCTTGTACACACTTGTACAACCTTGTACACACTTGTACAACCTTGTACATACTTGTACAAGCTTGTACACACTTGTACAACCTTGTACACACTTGTACAACCATTTACACAATTGTAAAACCTTGTACACACTTGTACATTCTTGTACAAACTTGTACTTACTTGTACAACCTTGTACAAACTTGTACACACTTGTACAAACTTTTACATCCTTGTATACATTTGTACACCCTTGTACACACTTGTACAACCTTGTACAAACCTGTACACCCTTGTACACACTTGTACAAGCTTGTACACGATTGTACACCCTTGTACACACTTGTGCACCCTTGTACACACTTGTACACCCTTGTACACACATGTACAACCTTTTACAAACTTGTACACACTTGAACAAACTTGTACATTCTTGTACATACTTGTACACCCTTGTAAACACTTGTACAAAATTGTACAAACCTGTACACCCTTGTACACACTTGTACAAGCTTGTACACACTTGTACAAGCTTGTACACACTTGTACACCCTTGTACAAACTTGTGCACCCTTGTACACTTTTGTACACCCTTGTATACATTTGTACAAACTTGTACAAACTTGTACACACTTGTACAAACTTGTACACACTTGTACAAACTTGTACACCCTTGTACACACTTGTACAACCTTGTACACACTTGTACAACCTTGTACAAACCTGTACACCCTTGTACACACTTGTACAAGCTTGTACACGATTGTACACTCTTGTACACACTTGTGCAACCTTGTACACACTTGTACAACCTTGTACACACTTGTACAACCTTGTACACACTTGTTCAAGCTTGTACACACTTGTACAACCTTGTACACACTTGTACACCCTTGTACACACTTGTACAACCTTTTACAAACTTGTACACACTTGTACAAAATTGTACATTCTTGTAAATACTTGTACACCCTTGTACACACTTGTAGAACCTTGTACAAACCTGTACACCCTTGTACACACTTGTACAAGCTTGTACACACTTGTACAAGCTTGTACACACTTGTACACCCTTGTACAAACTTGTGCACCCTTGTACACTTTTGTACACCCTTGTACACATTTGTACAACCTTGTACAAACTTGTACACACTTGTACAAACTTGTACACACTTGTACAAACTTGTGTACACTTGTACAACCTTGTACACACTTGTACAACCTTGTACACACTTGTACAACCTTGTACACACTTGTACAACTTCGTACACACTTGTACAACCTTGTACACACTTGTACAACCTTGTATACAATTGTAAAACCTTGTACACACTTTTACAACCTTGTACACACTTGTACACCCTTGTACACACTTGTACAAAATTTTACATTCTTGTACATACTTGTACACCCTTGTACACACTTGTACAACCTTGTACAAACCTGTACACCCTTGTACACACTTGTACAAGCTTGTACACACTTGTACACCCTTGTACAAACTTGTGCACCCTTGAACACTTTTGTACACCCTTGTACACATTTGTACAACCTTGTACAAACTTAAACACACTTGTACAAACATGTACACACTTGAACAACCTTGTACACACTTGTACAAACCTTGTACACACTTGTACAAGCTTGTACACACTTGTACAACCTTGTACACACTTGTACAACCTTGTACACACTTGTACAAGCTTGTACACACTTGTACAACCTTGTACACACTTGTACAACCTTGTACAAACCTGTACACCCTTGTACACACTTGTACAAGCTTGTACACGATTGTACACCCTTGTACACACTTGTGCACCCTTGTACACACTTGTACACCCTTGTACACACTTGTACAACCTTTTACAAACTTGTACACACTTGTACAAACTTGTACATTCTTGTACATACTTGTACACCCTTGTAAACACTTGTACAACCTTGTACAAACCTGTACACCCTTGTACACACTTGTACAAGCTTGTACACACTTGTACAAGCTTGTACACACTTGTACACCCTTGTACAAACTTGTGCACCCTTGTACACTTTTGTACACCCTTGTATACATTTGTACAAAAATGTACAAGTTTGTACAAGTGTGTACAAGTTTGTAAAAGGTTTTACAAGTGTGTACAAGGTTGTACAAGTGTGTACAAGGTTGTACAAGTGTGTACAAGGTTGTACAAGTGTGTACAAAGGTGTACAAGTGTGTACAAGGTTGTACAAGTGTGTACAAGGTTGTACAAGTGTGTACAAGGTTGTACAAGGTTGTACAATTGTGTACAAGGTTGTACAAGTGTGTACAAGGTTGTACAAGTGTGTACAAGGGTGTACAAGTTTGTACAAGTGTGTACAAGTTTGTACAAGTGTGTACAAGTTTGTACAAGTGTGTACAAGCTTGTACAAGTGTGTACCAGGGTGTACAAGTGTGTACAAGGTTGTACATGTTTTTACAAGGTTGTACAAGTGTGTACAAGGTTGTACAAGTGTGTACAAGGTTGTACAAGTGTGTACAAGGTTGTACAAGTGTGTACAAGGTTGTACAAGTGTGTACAAGGTTGTATAAGTGTGTACAAGGTTGAAAAAGTGTGTACAAGGTTGTACAAGTGTGTACAAGGTTGTACAAGTGTGTACAAGGTTGTACAAGTGTGTACAAAGGAGTACAAGTGTGTACAAGGTTGTACAAGTGTGTACAAGGTTGTACAAGTGTGTACAAGGTTGTACAAGTGTGTACAAGGTTGTACAAGGTTGTACAATTGTGTACAAGGTTGTACAAGTGTGTACAAGGTTGTACAAGTGTGTACAAGGTTGTACAAGTGTGTACAAGGGTGTACAAGTTTGTACAAGTGTGTACAAGTTTGTACAAGTGTGTACAAGTTTGTACAAGTTTGTACAAGTGTGTACAAGTTTGTACAAGGGTGTACAAAAGTGTACAAGGGTGCACAAGTTTGTACAAGGGTGTACAATTGTGTACAAGCTTGTACAAGTGTGTACAAGCTTGTACAAGTGTGTACAAGCTTGTACAAGTGTGTACAAGGGTGTACAGGTTTGTACAAGGTTGTACAAGTGTTTACAAGGGTGTACAAGTGTGTACAAGGTTGTACAAGTGTGTACAAGGTTGTACAAGTGTGTACTAGGTTGTACAAGGTTGTACAATTGTGTACAAGGTTGTACAAGTGTGTACAAGGTTGAACAAGTGTGTACAAGGTTGTACAAGTGTGTACAAGGGTGTACAAGTTTGTACAAGTGTGTACAAGTTTGTACAAGTGTGTACAAGTTTGTACAAGTGTGTACAAGTTTGTACAAGGTTGTACAAATGTATACAAGGGTGTACAAAAGTGTACAACGGTGCACAAGTTTGTACAAGGGTGTACAAGTGTGTACAAGCTTGTACAAGTGTGTACAAGCTTGTACAAGTGTGTACAAGCTTGTACAAGTGTGTACAAGGGTGTACAGGTTTGTACAAGGTTGTACAAGTGTTTACAAGGGTGTACAAGTATGTACAAGAATGTACAAGTTTGTACAAGTGTGTACAAGTTTGTAAAAGGTTGTACAAGTGTGTACAAGGGTGTACAAGTGTGTACAAGTGTGCACAAGTGTGTACAAGGGTGTACAATCGTGTACAAGGGTGTACAATCGTGTACAAGGGTGTACAGGTTTGTACAAGGTTGTACAAGTGTGTACAAGGTTGTACAAGTGTGTACAAGGGTGTACAAGTTTGTACAAGTGTGTACAAGTTTGTACAAGTGTGTACAAGTTTGTACAAGGTTGTACAAATGTATACAAGGGTGTACAAAAGTGTACAAGGTTGTACAAGTGTTTACAAGGGTGTACAAGTATGTACAAGAATGTACAAGATTGTACAAGTGTGTACAAGTTTGTAAAAGGTTGTACAAGTGTGTACAAGAGTGTACAAGTGTATACAAGGGTGCACAAGTGTGTACAAGGGTGTACAATCGTGTACAAGCTTGTACAAGCGTGTACAAGGTTGTACAGGTTTGTACAAGGTTGTACAAGTGTGTACAAGGGTGTACAAATGTGTAAAAGGATGTAAAAGTTTGTACAAGTGTGTACAAGGGTGTACAAATGTGTAAAAGGATGTAAAAGTTTGTACAAGTGTGTACAAGTTTGTACAAGGTTGTACAAGTAAGTACAAGTTTGTACAAGAATGTACAAGTGTGTACAAGGTTTTACAATTGTGTAAAAGGTTGTACAAGTGTGTACAAGGTTGTACAAGTGTGTACAAGCTTGTACAAGTGTGTACAAGGTTGTACAAGTGTGTACAAGGTTGTACAAGTGTGTACAAGGTTGTACAAGTGTGTACAAGGTTGTACAAGTGTGTACAAGGTTGTACAAGTGTGTACAAGGTTGTACAAGTGTGTACAAGGTTGTACAAGTGTGTACAAGGTTGTACAAGTGTGTACAAGGTTGTACAAGTGTGTACATGGGTGCACAAGTGTGTACAAGGGTGTACAATCGTGTACAAGCTTGTACAAGTTTTTACAAGGTTGTACAAGTGTGTACAAGGTTGTACAAGTGTGTACAAGGTTGTACAAGTGTGTACAAGGTTGTACAAGTGTGTACAAGGTTGTATAAGTGTGTACAAAGGTGTACAAGTGTGTACAAGGTTGTACAAGTGTGTACAAGGTTGTACAAGTGTGTACATGGTTGTACAAGGTTGTACAATTGTGTACAAGGTTGTACAAGTGTGTACAAGGTTGTACAAGTGTGTACAAGGGTGTACAAGTTTGTACAAGTGTGTACAAGTTTGTACAAGTGTGTACAAGTTTGTACAAGGTTGTACAAATTAATACAAGGGTGAACAAAAGTGTACAAGGGTGCACAAGTTTGTACAAGGGTGTACAAGTGTGTACAAGCTTGTACAAGTGTGTACAAGCTTGTACA
The DNA here is from genome assembly GCF_028750875.1 of Macrosteles quadrilineatus. Classification (NCBI taxonomy): domain Eukaryota; kingdom Metazoa; phylum Arthropoda; class Insecta; order Hemiptera; family Cicadellidae; genus Macrosteles; species Macrosteles quadrilineatus. The sequence continues at coordinate 99,239 of NW_026542839.1, forward strand.
AGTGTGTACAAGGGTGTACAGGTTTGTACAAGGTTGTACAAGTGTTTACAAGGGTGTACAAAAGAATGTACAAGTTTGTACAAGTGTGTACAAGTTTGTAAAAGGTTGTACAAGTGTGTACAAGGGTGTACAAGTGTGTACAATGGTGCACAAGTGTGTACAAGGGTGTACAATCGTGTACAAGCTTGTACAAGTGTGTACAAGGGTGTACAGGTTTGTTCAAGGTTGTACAAGTGTGTACAAGGTTGTACAAGTATGTACAAGAATGTACAAGTTTGTACAAGTTCGTACAAGTTTGTAAAAGGTTGTACAAGTGTGTACAAGGGTGTACAAAAGTGTACAAGGGTGCACAAGTTTGTACAAGGGTGTACAAGTGTGTACAAGCTTGTACAAGTGTGTACAAGCTTGTACAAGGGTTTACAGGTTTGTACAAGGTTGAACAAGTGTGTACAAGGGTGTACAAAAGTGTACAAGGGTGCACAAGTTTGTACAAGGGTGTACAAGTGTGTACAAGCTTGTACAAGTGTGTACAAGCTTGTACAAGTGTGTACAAGCTTGTACAAGGGTTTACAGGTTTGTACAAGGTTGTACAAGTGTGTACAAGGTTGTACAAGTATGTACAAGAATGTACAAGTTTGTACAAGTGTGTACAAGTTTGTAAAAGGTTGTACATGTGTGTACAAGGGTGTACAAATGTGTACAAGGATGTAAAAGTGTGTACAAGTGTGTACAAGTTTGTACAAGGTTGTACAAGTGTGTACAAGTTTGTACAAGGTTGTACAAATTTGTACAAGTGTGTACAAGGTTGTACAAGTGTGTACAAGGGTGTACAAGTTTGTACAAGTTTGTACAAGTTTGTACAAGGTTGTACACGTGTGTACAAGGTTTTACAATAGTGTACAAGGTTGTACAAGTGTGTACAAGGTTGTACAAGTGTGTACAAGGTTGTACAAGTGTGTACAAGGTTGTACAAGTGTGTACAAGGTTGTACAAGTGTACACAAGTTTGTACAAGTGTGTACAAGTTTGTACAAGTGTGTACAAGTTTGTACAAGTTTGTACAAATGTGTACAAGGGTGTACAAAAGTGTACAAGGGTGCACAAGTTTGTACAAGGGTGTACAAGTGTGTACAAGGGTGTACAAGTATGTACAAGAATGTACAATTTTGTACAAGTGTGTACAAGTTTGTAAAAGGTTGTACAAGTGTGTACAAGGGTGTACAAGTGTGTACAAGGTTGTACAAGTGTGTACAAGCTTGAACAAGTGTGTACAAGGTTGTACAAGTGTGTACAAGGTTGTACAAGTGTGTACAAGGTTGTACAAGTGTGTACAAGGTTGCACAAGTGTGTACAAGAGTGTACAATCGTGTACAAGCTTGTACAAGTGTGTACAAGGGTGTACAGGTTTGTACAAGGTCGTACAAGTGTGTACAAGGTTGTACAAGTGTGTACAAGGTTGTACAAGTGTGTACAAGGGTGTACAAGTTTGTACAAGTGTGTACAAGTTTGTACAAGTGTGTACAAGTTTGTACAAGTTTGTACAAATGTATACAAGGGTGTACAAAAGTGTACAAGGGTGCACAAGTTTGTACAAGGGTTTACAAGTGTGTACAAGCTTGTACAAGTGTGTACAAGCTTGTACAAGTGTGTACAAGCTTGGACAAGTGTGTACAAGGGTGTACAGGTTTGTACAAGGTTGTACAAGTGTTTACAAGGGTGTACAAGTATGTACAAGAATGTACAAGTTTGTACAAGTGTGTACAAGTTTGTAAAAGGTTGTACAAGTGTGTACAAGGGTGTACAAGTGTGTACAAGGGTGCACAAGTGTGTACAAGGGTGTACAATCGTGTACAAGCTTGTACAAGTGTGTACAAGGGTGTACAGGTTTGTACAAGGTTGTACAAGTGTGTACAAGGTTGTACAAGTGTGTACAAGCTTGTACAAGTGTGTACAAGGTTGTACAAGTGTGTACAAGGTTGTACAAGTGTGTACAAGGTTGTACAAGTGTGTACAAGCTTGTACAAGTGTGTACAAGGTTTGTACAAGTGTGTACAAGGTTGTTCAAGTGTGTACATGTTTGTACAAGTGTGTTTAAGTTTGTACAAGGTTGTACAAATGTGTACAAGGGTGTACAAAAGTGTTCAAGGGTGCACAAGTTTGTACAAGGGTGTACAAGTGTGTACAAGCTTGTACAAGTGTGTACAAGGGTGTACAGTTTTGTACAAGGTTGTACAAGTGTGTACAAGGGTGTACAAGTATGTACAAGAATGTAAAATTTTGTACAAGTGTGTACAAGGGTGTACAAGTGTGTACAAGGTTGTAAAAGTGTGTACAAGGTTTTACAATTGTGTACAAGGTTGTACAAGTGTGTACAAGGTTGTACAAGTGTGTACGAGGTTGTACAAGTGTGTACGAGGTTTTACAAGTGTGTACAAGGTTGTACAAGTGTGTACAAGGTTGTACAAGTGTGTACAAGGTTGTACAAGTGTACACAAGTTTGTACAAGTGTGTACAAGTTTGTACAAGTGTTTACAAGTTTGTACAAGGTTGTACAAATGTGTACAAGGGTGTACAAAAGTGGACAAGGGTGCACAAGTTTGTACAAGGGTGTACAAGTGTGTACAAGCTTGTACAAGTGTGTACAAGCTTGTACAAGTGTGTACAAGCTTGTACAAGTGTGTACAAGGGTGTACAGGTTTGTACAAGGTTGTACAAGTGTGTACAAGGGTGTACAAGTATGTACAAGAATGTACAATTTTGTACAAGTGTGTACAAGTTTGTAAAAGGTTGTACAAGTGTGTACAAGGGTGAACAAGTGTGTACAAGGTTGTACAAGTGTGTACAAGCTTGAACAAGTGTGTACAAGGTTGTACAAGTGTGTACAAGGTTGTACAAGTGTGTACAAGGTTGCACAAGTGTGTACAAGAGTGTACAATCGTGTACAAGCTTGTACAAGTGTGTACAAGGGTGTACAGGTTTGTACAAGGTTGTACAAGTGTGTACAAGCTTGTACAAGTGTGTACAAGGGTGTACAAGTTTGTACAAGTGTGTACAAGTTTGTACAAGTGTGTACAAGTTTGTACAAGTTTGTACAAATGTATACAAGGGTGTACAAAAGTGTACAAGGGTGCACAAGTTTGTACAAGGGTGTACAAGTGTGTACAAGCTTGTACAAGTGTGTACAAGCTTGTACAAGTGTGTACAAGGGTGTACAGGTTTGTACAATTTTGTACAAGTGTTTACAAGGGTGTACAAGTATGTACAAGAATGTACAAGTTTGTACAAGTGTGTACAAGTTTGTAAAAGGTTGTACATGTGTGTACAAGGGTGTACAAGTGTGTACAAGGGTGCACAAGTGTGTACAAGGGTGTACAATCGTGTACAAGCTTGTACAAGTGTGTACAAGGGTGTACAGGTTTGTACAAGGTTGTACAAGTGTGTACAAGGGTGTACAAATGTATACAAGGATGTAAAAGTTTGTACAAGTGTGTACAAGTTTGTACAAGGTTGTACAAGTAAGTACAAGTTTGTACAAGAATGTACAAGTGTGTACAAGGTTTTACAATTGTGTAAAAGGTTGTACAAGTGTGTACAAGGTTGTACAAGTGTGTACAAGCTTGTACAAGTGTGTACAAGGTTGTACAAGTGTGTACAAGGTTGTACAAGTGTGTACAAGCTTGTACAAGTGTGTACAACGTTGTACAAGTGTGTACAAGGTTGTTCAAGTGTGTACATGTTTGTACAAGTGTGTTTAAGTTTGTACAAGGTTGTACAAATGTGTACAAGGGTGTACAAAAGTGTTCAAGGGTGCACAAGTTTGTACAAGGGTGTACAAGTGTGTACAAGCTTGTACAAGTGTGTACAAGCTTGTACAAGTGTGTACAAGCTTGTACAAGTGTGTACAAGCTTGTACAAGTGTGTACAAGGGTGTACAGGTTTGTACAAGGTTGTACAAGTGTGAACAAGGGTGTACAAGTATGTACAAGAATGTAAAATTTTGTACAAGTGTGTACAAGGGTGTACAAGTGTGTACAAGTTTGTACAAGTGTGTACAAGATTTTACAATTGTGTACAAGGTTGTACAAGTGTGTACAAGGTTGTACAAGTGTGTACGAGGTTGTACAAGTGTGTACAAGGTTGTACAAGTGTGTACAAGGTTGTACAAGTGTGTACAAGGTTGTACAAGTGTACACAAGTTTGTACAAGTGTGTACAAGTTTGTACAAGTGTGTACAAGTTTGTACAAGGTTGTACAAATGTGTACAAGGGTGTACAAAAGTGTACAAGGGTGCACAAGTTTGTACAAGGGTGTACAAGTGTGTACAAGCTTGTACAAGTGTGTACAAGCTTGTACAAGTGTGTACAAGCTTGTACAAGTGTGTACAAGCTTGTACAAGTGTGTACAAGGGTGTACAGGTTTGTACAAGGTTGTACAAGTGTGTACAAGGGTGTACAAGTATGTACAAGAATGTACAATTTTGTACAAGTGTGTACAAGTTTGTAAAAGGTTGTACAAGTGTGTACAAGGGTGTACAAGTGTGTACAAGGTTGTACAAGTGTGTACAAGCTTGAACAAGTGTGTACAAGGTTGTACAAGTGTGTACAAGGTTGTACAAGGGTGTACAAGGTTGCACAAGTGTGTACAAGAGTGTACAATCGTGTACAAGCTTGTACAAGTGTGTACAAGGGTGTACAGGTTTGTACAAGGTTGTACAAGTGTGTACAAGGTTGTACAAGTGTGTACAAGGGTGTACAAGTTTGTACAAGTGTGTTCAAGTTTGTACAAGTGTGTACAAGTTCGTACAAGTTTGTACAAATGTATACAAGGGTGTACAAAAGTGTACAAGGGTGCACAAGTTTGTACAAGGGTGTACAAGTGTGTACAAGCTTGTACAAGTGTGTACAAGCTTGTACAAGTGTGTACAAGGGTGTACAGGTTTGTACAATTTTGTACAAGTGTTTACAAGGGTGTACAAGTATGTACAAGAATGTACAAGTTTGTACAAGTGTGTACAAGTTTGTAAAAGGTTGTACATGTGTGTACAAGGGTGTAAAAGTGTGTACAAGGGTGCACAAGTGTGTACAAGGGTGTACAATCGTGTACAAGCTTGTACAAGTGTGTACAAGGGTGTACAGGTTTGTACAAGGTTGTACAAGTGTGTACAAGGGTGTACAAATGTATACAAGGATGTAAAAGTTTGTACAAGTGTGTACAAGTTTGTACAAGGTTGTACAAGTAAGTACAAGTTTGTACAAGAATGTACAAGTGTGTACAAGGTTTTACAATTGTGTAAAAGGTTGTACAAGTGTGTACAAGGTTGTACAAGTGTGTACAAGCTTGTACAAGTGTGTACAAGGTTGTACAAGTGTGTACAAGGTTGTACAAGTGTGTACAAGCTTGTACAAGTGTGTACAAGGTTGTACAAGTGTGTACAAGGTTGTTCAAGTGTGTACATGTTTGTACAAGTGTGTTTAAGTTTGTACAAGGTTGTACAAATGTGTACAAGGGTGTACAAAAGTGTTCAAGGGTGCACAAGTTTGTACAAGGGTGTACAAGTGTGTACAAGCTTGTACAAGTGTGTACAAGCTTGTACAAGTGTGTACAAGGTTGTACAAGTGTGTACAAGGGTGTACAAATGTATACAAGGATGTAAAAATTTGTACAAGTGTGTACAAGTTTGTACAAGGTTGTACAAGTAAGTACAAGTTTGTACAAGAATGTACAAGTGTGTACAAGGTTTTACAATTGTGTAAAAGGTTGTACAAGTGTGTACAAGGTTGTACAAGTGTGTACAAGCTTGTACAAGTGTGTACAAGGTTGTACAAGTGTGTACAAAGTTGTACAAGTGTGTACAAGCTTGTACAAGTGTGTACAAGGTTGTACAAGTGTGTACAAGGTTGTTCAAGTGTGTACATGTTTGTACAAGTGTGTTTAAGTTTGTACAAGGTTGTACAAATGTGTACAAGGGTGTACAAAAGTGTTCAAGGTGCACAAGTTTGTACAAGGGTGTACAAGTGTGTACAAGCTTGTACAAGTGTGTACAAGGGTGTACAGGTTTGTACAAGGTTGTACAAGTGTGTACAAGGGTGTACAAATATGTACAAGAATGTAAAATTTTGTACAAGTGTGTACAAGGGTGTACAAGTGTGTACAAGGTTGTACAAGTGTGTACAAGGTTTTACAATTGTGTACAAGGTTGTACAAGTGTGTACGAGGTTGTACAAGTGTGTACAAGGTTGTACAAGTGTGTACAAGGTTGTACAAGTGTGTACAAGGTTGTACAAGTGTGTACAAGCTTGTACAAGTGTGTACAAGCTTGTACAAGTGTGTACAAGGGTGTACAGGTTTGTACAAGGTTGTACAAGTGTGTACAAGGGTGTACAAATATGTACAAGAATGTAAAATTTTGTACAAGTGTGTACAAGGGTGTACAAGTGTGTACAAGGTTGTACAAGTGTGTACAAGGTTTTACAATTGTGTACAAGGTTGTACAAGTGTGTACGAGGTTGTACAAGTGTGTACAAGGTTGTACAAGTGTGTACAAGGTTGTACAAGTGTGTACAAGGTTGTACAAGTGTACACAAGTTTGTACAAGTGTGTACAAGTTTGTACAAGTGTGTACAAGTTTGTACAAGTGTGTACAAGTTTGTACAAGGTTGTACAAATGTGTACAAGGGTGTACAAAAGTGTACAAGGGTGCACAAGTTTGTACAAGGGTGTACAAGTGTGTACAAGCTTGTACAAGTGTGTACAAGCTTGTACAAGTGTGTACAAGGGTGTACAAGTGTGTACAAGGTTGTACAAGTGTGTACAAGCTTGAACAAGTGTGTACAAGGTTGTACAAGTGTGTACAAGGTTGTACAAGTGTGTACAAGGTTGCACAAGTGTGTACAAGAGTGTACAATCGTGTACAAGCTTGTACAAGTGTGTACAAGGGTGTACAGGTTTGTACAAGGTTGTACAAGTGTGTACAAGGTTGTACAAGTGTGTACAAGGGTGTACAAGTTTGTACAAGTGTGTACAAGTTTGTACAAGTGTGTACAAGTTTGTACAAGTTTGTACAAATGTATACAAGGGTGTACAAAAGTGTACAAGGGTGCACAAGTTTGTACAAGGGTGTACAAGTGTGTACAAGCTTGTACAAGTGTGTACAAGCTTGTACAAGTGTGTACAAGGGTGTACAGGTTTGTACAATTTTGTACAAGTGTTTACAAGGGTGTACAAGTATGTACAAGAATGTACAAGTTTGTACAAGTGTGTACAAGTTTGTAAAAGGTTGTACATGTGTGTACAAGGGTGTACAAGTGTGTACAAGGGTGCACAAGTGTGTACAAGGGTGTACAATCGTGTACAAGCTTGTACAAGTGTGTACAAGGGTGTACAGGTTTGTACAAGGTTGTACAAGTGTGTACAAGGGTGTACAAATGTATACAAGGATGTAAAAATTTGTACAAGTGTGTACAAGTTTGTACAAGGTTGTACAAGTAAGTACAAGTTTGTACAAGAATGTACAAGTGTGTACAAGGTTTTACAATTGTGTAAAAGGTTGTACAAGTGTGTACAAGGTTGTACAAGTGTGTACAAGCTTGTACAAGTGTGTACAAGGTTGTACAAGTGTGTACAAAGTTGTACAAGTGTGTACAAGCTTGTACAAGTGTGTACAAGGTTGTACAAGTGTGTACAAGGTTGTTCAAGTGTGTACATGTTTGTACAAGTGTGTTTAAGTTTGTACAAGGTTGTACAAATGTGTACAAGGGTGTACAAAAGTGTTCAAGGTGCACAAGTTTGTACAAGGGTGTACAAGTGTGTACAAGCTTGTACAAGTGTGTACAAGGGTGTACAAGTGTGTACAAGCTTGTACAAGTGTGTACAAGGTTGTACAAGTGTGTACAAAGTTGTACAAGTGTGTACAAGCTTGTACAAGTGTGTACAAGGTTGTACAAGTGTGTACAAGGTTGTTCAAGTGTGTACATGTTTGTACAAGTGTGTTTAAGTTTGTACAAGGTTGTACAAATGTGTACAAGGGTGTACAAAAGTGTTCAAGGTGCACAAGGTTGTACAAGTGTGTACAAGGGTGTACAAATATGTACAAGAATGTAAAATTTTGTACAAGTGTGTACAAGGGTGTACAAGTGTGTACAAGGTTGTACAAGTGTGTACAAGGTTTTACAATTGTGTACAAGGTTGTACAAGTGTGTACGAGGTTGTACAAGTGTGTACAAGGTTGTACAAGTGTGTACAAGGTTGTACAAGTGTGTACAAGGTTGTACAAGTGTACACAAGTTTGTACAAGTGTGTACAAGTTTGTACAAGTGTGTACAAGTTTGTACAAGTGTGTACAAGTTTGTACAAGGTTGTACAAATGTGTACAAGGGTGTACAAAAGTGTACAAGGGTGCACAAGTTTGTACAAGGGTGTACAAGTGTGTACAAGCTTGTACAAGTGTGTACAAGCTTGTACAAGTGTGTACAAGGGTGTACAAGTGTGTACAAGGTTGTACAAGTGTGTACAAGCTTGAACAAGTGTGTACAAGGTTGTACAAGTGTGTACAAGGTTGTACAAGTGTGTACAAGGTTGCACAAGTGTGTACAAGAGTGTACAATCGTGTACAAGCTTGTACAAGTGTGTACAAGGGTGTACAGGTTTGTACAAGGTTGTACAAGTGTGTACAAGGTTGTACAAGTGTGTACAAGGGTGTACAAGTTTGTACAAGTGTGTACAAGTTTGTACAAGTGTGTACAAGTTTGTACAAGTTTGTACAAATGTATACAAGGGTGTACAAAAGTGTACAAGGGTGCACAGGTTTGTACAAGGGTGTACAAGTGTGTACAAGCTTGTACAAGTGTGTACAAGCTTGTACAAGTGTGTACAAGGGTGTACAGGTTTGTACAATTTTGTACAAGTGTTTACAAGGGTGTACAAGTATGTACAAGAATGTACAAGTTTGTACAAGTGTGTACAAGTTTGTAAAAGGTTGTACATGTGTGTACAAGGGTGTACAAGTGTGTACAAGGGTGCACAAGTGTGTACAAGGGTGTACAATCGTGTACAAGCTTGTACAAGTGTGTACAAGGGTGTACAGGTTTGTACAAGGTTGTACAAGTGTGTACAAGGGTGTACAAATGTATACAAGGATGTAAAAGTTTGTACAAGTGTGTACAAGTTTGTACAAGGTTGTACAAGTAAGTACAAGTTTGTACAAGAATGTACAAGTGTGTACAAGGTTTTACAATTGTGTAAAAGGTTGTACAAGTATAAGGGTGTACAAGTGTGTACAAGGTTGTACAAGGTTGTACAAATGTGTACAAGGGTGTACAAGTGTGTACAAGGTTGTACAAGTGTGTACAAGGTTTTACAATTGTGTACAAAGTTGAACAAGTGTGTACAAGGTTGTACAAGTGTGTACGAGGTTGTACAAGTGTGTACAAGGTTGTACAAGTGTGTACAAGGTTGTACAAGTGTGTACAAGGTTGTACAAGTGTACACAAGTTTGTACAAGTGTGTACAAGTTTGTACAAGTGTGTACAAGTTTGTACAAGGTTGTACAAATGTGTACAAGGGTGTACAAGTGTGTACAAGGTTGTACAAGTGTGTACAAGCTTGTACAAGTGTGTACAAGGGTGTACAGGTTTGTACAATTTTGTACAAGTGTTTACAAGGGTGTACAAGTATGTACAAGAATGTACAAGTTTGTACAAGTGTGTACAAGTTTGTAAAAGGTTGTACATGTGTGTACAAGGGTGTACAAGTGTGTACAAGGGTGCACAAGTGTGTACAAGGGTGTACAATCGTGTACAAGCTTGTACAAGTGTGTACAAGGGTGTACAGGTTTGTACAAGGTTGTACAAGTGTGTACAAGGGTGTACAAATGTATACAAGGATGTAAAAGTTTGTACAAGTGTGTACAAGTTTGTACAAGGTTGTACAAGTAAGTACAAGTTTGTACAAGAATGTACAAGTGTGTACAAGGTTTTACAATTGTGTAAAAGGTTGTACAAGTGTGTACAAGGTTGTACAAGTGTGTACAAGCTTGTACAAGTGTGTACAAGGTTGTACAAGTGTGTACAAGGTTGTACAAGTGTGTACAAGCTTGTACAAGTGTTTACAAGGTTGTACAAGTGTGTACAAGGTTGTTCAAGTGTGTACATGTTTGTACAAGTGTGTTTAAGTTTGTACAAGGTTGTACAAATGTGTACAAGGGTGTACAAAAGTGTTCAAGGGTGCACAAGTTTGTACAAGGGTGTACAAGTGTGTACAAGCTTGTACAAGTGTGTACAAGCTTGTACAAGTGTGTACAAGCTTGTACAAGTGTGTACAAGGGTGTACAGGTTTGTACAAGGTTGTACAAGTGTGTACAAGGGTGTACAAGTATGTACAAGAATGTAAAATTTTGTACAAGTGTGTACAAGGGTGTACAAGTGTGTACAAGGTTGTAAAAGTGGGTACAAGGTTTTACAATTGTGTACAAGGTTGTACAAGTGTGTACAAGGTTGTACAAGTGTGTACGAGGTTGTACAAGTGTGTACAAGGTTGTACAAGTGTGTACAAGGTTGTACAAGGTTGTACAAATGTGTACAAGGTTGTACAAGGTTGTACAAATGTGTACAAGGGTGTACAAAAGTGTACAAGGGTGCACAAGTTTGTACAAGGGTGTACAAGTGTGTACAAGCTTGTACAAGTGTGTACAAGCTTGTACAAGTGTGTACAAGGGTGTACAGGTTTGTACAAGGTTGTACAAGTGTGTACAAGGGTGTACAAGTATGTACAAGAATGTACAATTTTGTACAAGTGTGTACAAGTTTGTAAAAGGTTGTACAAGTGTGTACAAGGGTGTACAAGTGTGTACAAGGTTGTACAAGTGTGTACAAGCTTGAACAAGTGTGTACAAGGTTGTACAAGTGTGTACAAGGTTGTACAAGTGTGTACAAGGTTGCACAAGTGTGTACAAGAGTGTACAATCGTGTACAAGCTTGTACAAGTGTGTACAAGGGTGTACAGGTTTGTACAAGGTTGTACAAGTGTGTACAAGGTTGTACAAGTGTGTACAAGGTTGTACAAGTGTGTACAAGGGTGTACAAGTTTGTACAAGTGTGTACAAGTTTGTACAAGTGTGTACAAGTTTGTACAAGTTTGTACAAATGTATACAAGGGTGTACAAAAGTGTACAAGGGTGCACAAGTTTGTACAAGGGTGTACAAGTGTGTACAAGCTTGTACAAGTGTGTACAAGCTTGTACAAGTGTGTACAAGGGTGTACAGGTTTGTACAATTTTGTACAAGTGTTTACAAGGGTGTACAAGTATGTACAAGAATGTACAAGTTTGTACAAGTGTGTACAAGTTTGTAAAAGGTTGTACATGTGTGTACAAGGGTGTACAAGTGTGTACAAGGGTGCACAAGTGTGTACAAGGGTGTACAATCGTGTACAAGCTTGTACAAGTGTGTACAAGGGTGTACAGGTTTGTACAAGGTTGTACAAGTGTGTACAAGGGTGTACAAATGTATACAAGGATGTAAAAATTTGTACAAGTGTGTACAAGTTTGTACAAGGTTGTACAAGTAAGTACAAGTTTGTACAAGAATGTACAAGTGTGTACAAGGTTTTACAATTGTGTAAAAGGTTGTACAAGTGTGTACAAGGTTGTACAAGTGTGTACAAGCTTGTACAAGTGTGTACAAGGTTGTACAAGTGTGTACAAAGTTGTACAAGTGTGTACAAGCTTGTACAAGTGTGTACAAGGTTGTACAAGTGTGTACAAGGTTGTTCAAGTGTGTACATGTTTGTACAAGTGTGTTTAAGTTTGTACAAGGTTGTACAAATGTGTACAAGGGTGTACAAAAGTGTTCAAGGTGCACAAGTTTGTACAAGGGTGTACAAGTGTGTACAAGCTTGTACAAGTGTGTACAAGCTTGTACAAGTGTGTACAAGGGTGTACAGGTTTGTACAAGGTTGTACAAGTGTGTACAAGGGTGTACAAATATGTACAAGAATGTAAAATTTTGTACAAGTGTGTACAAGGGTGTACAAGTGTGTACAAGGTTGTACAAGTGTGTACAAGGTTTTACAATTGTGTACAAGGTTGTACAAGTGTGTACGAGGTTGTACAAGTGTGTACAAGGTTGTACAAGTGTGTACAAGGTTGTACAAGTGTGTACAAGGTTGTACAAGTGTACACAAGTTTGTACAAGTGTGTACAAGTTTGTACAAGTGTGTACAAGTTTGTACAAGTGTGTACAAGTTTGTACAAGGTTGTACAAATGTGTACAAGGGTGTACAAAAGTGTACAAGGGTGCACAAGTTTGTACAAGGGTGTACAAGTGTGTACAAGCTTGTACAAGTGTGTACAAGCTTGTACAAGTGTGTACAAGGGTGTACAAGTGTGTACAAGGTTGTACAAGTGTGTACAAGCTTGAACAAGTGTGTACAAGGTTGTACAAGTGTGTACAAGGTTGTACAAGTGTGTACAAGGTTGCACAAGTGTGTACAAGAGTGTACAATCGTGTACAAGCTTGTACAAGTGTGTACAAGGGTGTACAGGTTTGTACAAGGTTGTACAAGTGTGTACAAGGTTGTACAAGTGTGTACAAGGGTGTACAAGTTTGTACAAGTGTGTACAAGTTTGTACAAGTGTGTACAAGTTTGTACAAGTTTGTACAAATGTATACAAGGGTGTACAAAAGTGTACAAGGGTGCACAGGTTTGTACAAGGGTGTACAAGTGTGTACAAGCTTGTACAAGTGTGTACAAGCTTGTACAAGTGTGTACAAGGGTGTACAGGTTTGTACAATTTTGTACAAGTGTTTACAAGGGTGTACAAGTATGTACAAGAATGTACAAGTTTGTACAAGTGTGTACAAGTTTGTAAAAGGTTGTACATGTGTGTACAAGGGTGTACAAGTGTGTACAAGGGTGCACAAGTGTGTACAAGGGTGTACAATCGTGTACAAGCTTGTACAAGTGTGTACAAGGGTGTACAGGTTTGTACAAGGTTGTACAAGTGTGTACAAGGGTGTACAAATGTATACAAGGATGTAAAAGTTTGTACAAGTGTGTACAAGTTTGTACAAGGTTGTACAAGTAAGTACAAGTTTGTACAAGAATGTACAAGTGTGTACAAGGTTTTACAATTGTGTAAAAGGTTGTACAAGTATAAGGGTGTACAAGTGTGTACAAGGTTGTACAAGGTTGTACAAATGTGTACAAGGGTGTACAAGTGTGTACAAGGTTGTACAAGTGTGTACAAGGTTTTACAATTGTGTACAAAGTTGAACAAGTGTGTACAAGGTTGTACAAGTGTGTACGAGGTTGTACAAGTGTGTACAAGGTTGTACAAGTGTGTACAAGGTTGTACAAGTGTGTACAAGGTTGTACAAGTGTACACAAGTTTGTACAAGTGTGTACAAGTTTGTACAAGTGTGTACAAGTTTGTACAAGGTTGTACAAATGTGTACAAGGGTGTACAAGTGTGTACAAGGTTGTACAAGGTTGTACAAGCTTGTACAAGTGTGTACAAGGGTGTACAGGTTTGTACAATTTTGTACAAGTGTTTACAAGGGTGTACAAGTATGTACAAGAATGTACAAGTTTGTACAAGTGTGTACAAGTTTGTAAAAGGTTGTACATGTGTGTACAAGGGTGTACAAGTGTGTACAAGGGTGCACAAGTGTGTACAAGGGTGTACAATCGTGTACAAGCTTGTACAAGTGTGTACAAGGGTGTACAGGTTTGTACAAGGTTGTACAAGTGTGTACAAGGGTGTACAAATGTATACAAGGATGTAAAAGTTTGTACAAGTGTGTACAAGTTTGTACAAGGTTGTACAAGTAAGTACAAGTTTGTACAAGAATGTACAAGTGTGTACAAGGTTTTACAATTGTGTAAAAGGTTGTACAAGTGTGTACAAGGTTGTACAAGTGTGTACAAGCTTGTACAAGTGTGTACAAGGTTGTACAAGTGTGTACAAGGTTGTACAAGTGTGTACAAGCTTGTACAAGTGTGTACAAGGTTGTACAAGTGTGTACAAGGTTGTTCAAGTGTGTACATGTTTGTACAAGTGTGTTTAAGTTTGTACAAGGTTGTACAAATGTGTACAAGGGTGTACAAAAGTGTTCAAGGGTGCACAAGTTTGTACAAGGGTGTACAAGTGTGTACAAGCTTGTACAAGTGTGTACAAGCTTGTACAAGTGTGTACAAGCTTGTACAAGTGTGTACAAGGGTGTACAGGTTTGTACAAGGTTGTACAAGTGTGTACAAGGGTGTACAAGTATGTACAAGAATGTAAAATTTTGTACAAGTGTGTACAAGGGTGTACAAGTGTGTACAAGGTTGTAAAAGTGGGTACAAGGTTTTACAATTGTGTACAAGGTTGTACAAGTGTGTACAAGGTTGTACAAGTGTGTACGAGGTTGTACAAGTGTGTACAAGGTTGTACAAGTGTGTACAAGGTTGTACAAGGTTGTACAAATGTGTACAAGGGTGTACAAAAGTGTACAAGGGTGCACAAGTTTGTACAAGGGTGTACAAGTGTGTACAAGCTTGTACAAGTGTGTACAAGCTTGTACAAGTGTGTACAAGGGTGTACAGGTTTGTACAAGGTTGTACAAGTGTGTACAAGGGTGTACAAGTATGTACAAGAATGTACAATTTTGTACAAGTGTGTACAAGTTTGTAAAAGGTTGTACAAGTGTGTACAAGGGTGTACAAGTGTGTACAAGGTTGTACAAGTGTGTACAAGCTTGAACAAGTGTGTACAAGGTTGTACAAGTGTGTACAAGGTTGTACAAGTGTGTACAAGGTTGCACAAGTGTGTACAAGAGTGTACAATCGTGTACAAGCTTGTACAAGTGTGTACAAGGGTGTACAGGTTTGTACAAGGTTGTACAAGTGTGTACAAGGTTGTACAAGTGTGTACAAGGTTGTACAAGTGTGTACAAGGGTGTACAAGTTTGTACAAGTGTGTACAAGTTTGTACAAGTGTGTACAAGTTTGTACAAGTTTGTACAAATGTATACAAGGGTGTACAAAAGTGTACAAGGGTGCACAAGTTTGTACAAGGGTGTACAAGTGTGTACAAGCTTGTACAAGTGTGTACAAGCTTGTACAAGTGTGTACAAGGGTGTACAGGTTTGTACAATTTTGTACAAGTGTTTACAAGGGTGTACAAGTATGTACAAGAATGTACAAGTTTGTACAAGTGTGTACAAGTTTGTAAAAGGTTGTACATGTGTGTACAAGGGTGTACAAGTGTGTACAAGGGTGCACAAGTGTGTACAAGGGTGTACAATCGTGTACAAGCTTGTACAAGTGTGTACAAGGGTGTACAGGTTTGTACAAGGTTGTACAAGTGTGTACAAGGGTGTACAAATGTATACAAGGATGTAAAAATTTGTACAAGTGTGTACAAGTTTGTACAAGGTTGTACAAGTAAGTACAAGTTTGTACAAGAATGTACAAGTGTGTACAAGGTTTTACAATTGTGTAAAAGGTTGTACAAGTGTGTACAAGGTTGTACAAGTGTGTACAAGCTTGTACAAGTGTGTACAAGGTTGTACAAGTGTGTACAAAGTTGTACAAGTGTGTACAAGCTTGTACAAGTGTGTACAAGGTTGTACAAGTGTGTACAAGGTTGTTCAAGTGTGTACATGTTTGTACAAGTGTGTTTAAGTTTGTACAAGGTTGTACAAATGTGTACAAGGGTGTACAAAAGTGTTCAAGGTGCACAAGTTTGTACAAGGGTGTACAAGTGTGTACAAGGGTGTACAGGTTTGTACAAGGTTGTACAAGTGTGTACAAGGGTGTACAAATATGTACAAGAATGTAAAATTTTGTACAAGTGTGTACAAGGGTGTACAAGTGTGTACAAGGTTGTACAAGTGTGTACAAGGTTTTACAATTGTGTACAAGGTTGTACAAGTGTGTACGAGGTTGTACAAGTGTGTACAAGGTTGTACAAGTGTGTACAAGGTTGTACAAGTGTGTACAAGGTTGTACAAGTGTACACAAGTTTGTACAAGTGTGTACAAGTTTGTACAAGTGTGTACAAGTTTGTACAAGTGTATACAAGTTTGTACAAGGTTGTACAAATGTGTACAAGGGTGTACAAAAGTGTACAAGGGTGCACAAGTTTGTACAAGGGTGTACAAGTGTGTACAAGCTTGTACAAGTGTGTACAAGCTTGTACAAGTGTGTACAAGGGTGTACAAGTGTGTACAAGGTTGTACAAGTGTGTACAAGCTTGAACAAGTGTGTACAAGGTTGTACAAGTGTGTACAAGGTTGTACAAGTGTGTACAAGGTTGCACAAGTGTGTACAAGAGTGTACAATCGTGTACAAGCTTGTACAAGTGTGTACAAGGGTGTACAGGTTTGTACAAGGTTGTACAAGTGTGTACAAGGTTGTACAAGTGTGTACAAGGGTGTACAAGTTTGTACAAGTGTGTACAAGTTTGTACAAGTGTGTACAAGTTTGTACAAGTTTGTACAAATGTATACAAGGGTGTACAAAAGTGTACAAGGGTGCACAGGTTTGTACAAGGGTGTACAAGTGTGTACAAGCTTGTACAAGTGTGTACAAGCTTGTACAAGTGTGTACAAGGGTGTACAGGTTTGTACAATTTTGTACAAGTGTTTACAAGGGTGTACAAGTATGTACAAGAATGTACAAGTTTGTACAAGTGTGTACAAGTTTGTAAAAGGTTGTACATGTGTGTACAAGGGTGTACAAGTGTGTACAAGGGTGCACAAGTGTGTACAAGGGTGTACAATCGTGTACAAGCTTGTACAAGTGTGTACAAGGGTGTACAGGTTTGTACAAGGTTGTACAAGTGTGTACAAGGGTGTACAAATGTATACAAGGATGTAAAAGTTTGTACAAGTGTGTACAAGTTTGTACAAGGTTGTACAAGTAAGTACAAGTTTGTACAAGAATGTACAAGTGTGTACAAGGTTTTACAATTGTGTAAAAGGTTGTACAAGTATAAGGGTGTACAAGTGTGTACAAGGTTGTACAAGGTTGTACAAATGTGTACAAGGGTGTACAAGTGTGTACAAGGTTGTACAAGTGTGTACAAGGTTTTACAATTGTGTACAAAGTTGAACAAGTGTGTACAAGGTTGTACAAGTGTGTACGAGGTTGTACAAGTGTGTACAAGGTTGTACAAGTGTGTACAAGGTTGTACAAGTGTGTACAAGGTTGTACAAGTGTACACAAGTTTGTACAAGTGTGTACAAGTTTGTACAAGTGTGTACAAGTTTGTACAAGGTTGTACAAATGTGTACAAGGGTGTACAAGTGTGTACAAGGTTGTACAAGTGTGTACAAGCATGTACAAGTGTGTACAAGGTTGTACAAGTGTGTACAAGCTTGTACAAGTGTGTACAAGGTTGTACAAGTGTGTACAAGGTTGTTCAAGTGTGTACATGTTTGTACAAGTGTGTTTAAGTTTGTACAAGGTTGTACAAATGTGTACAAGGGTGTACAAAAGTGTTCAAGGGTGCACAAGTTTGTACAAGGGTGCACAAGTGTGTACAAGCCTGTACAAGTGTGTACAAGCTTGTACAAGTGTGTACAAGCTTGTACAAGTGTGTACAAGGGTGTACAGGTTTGTACAAGGTTGTACAAGTGTGTACAAGGGTGTACAAGTATGTACAAGAATGTAAAATTTTGTACAAGTGTGTACAAGGGTGTACAAGTGTGTACAAGGTTGTACAAGTGTGTACAAGGTTGTACAAGTGTGTACGAGGTTGTACAAGTGTGTACAAGGTTGTACAAGTGTGTACAAGGTTGTACAAGTGTGTACAAGGTTGTACAAGTGTACACAAGTTTGTACAAGTGTGTACAAGTTTGTACAAGGTTGTACAAATGTGTACAAGGGTGTACAAAAGTGTACAAGGGTGCACAAGTTTGTACAAGGGTGTACAAGTGTGTACAAGCTTGTACAAGTGTGTACAAGCTTGTACAAGTGTGTACAAGCTTGTACAAGTGTGTACAAGGGTGTACAGGTTTGTACAAGGTTGTACAAGTGTGTACAACGGTGTACAAGTATGTACAAGAATGTACAATTTTGTACAAGTGTGTAAAAGTTTGTAAAAGGTTGTACAAGTGTGTACAAGGGTGTACAAGTGTGTACAAGGTTGTACAAGTGTGTACAAGCTTGAACAAGTGTGTACAAGGTTGTACAAGTGTGTACAAGGTTGTACAAGTGTGTACAAGGTTGCACAAGTGTGTACAAGAGTGTACAATCGTGTACAAGCTTGTACAAGTGTGTACAAGGGTGTACAGGTTTGTACAAGGTTGTACAAGTGTGTACAAGGTTGTACAAGTGTGTACAAGGGTGTACAAGTTTGTACAAGTGTGTACAAGTTTGTACAAGTGTGTACAAGTTTGTACAAGTTTGTACAAATGTATACAAGGGTGTACAAAAGTGTACAAGGGTGCACAAGTTTGTACAAGGGTGTACAAGTGTGTACAAGCTTGTACAAGTGTGTACAAGCTTGTACAAGTGTGTACAAGGGTGTACAGGTTTGTACAATTTTGTACAAGTGTTTACAAGGGTGTACAAGTATGTACAAGAATGTACAAGTTTGTACAAGTGTGTACAAGTTTGTAAAAGGTTGTACATGTGTGTACAAGGGTGTACAAGTGTGTACAAGGGTGCACAAGTGTGTACAAGGGTGTACAATCGTGTACAAGCTTGTACAAGTGTGTACAAGGGTGTACAGGTTTGTACAAGGTTGTACAAGTGTGTACAAGGGTGTACAAATGTATACAAGGATGTAAAAGTTTGTACAAGTGTGTACAAGTTTGTACAAAGTTGTACAAGTAAGTACAAGTTTTTACAAGAATGTACAAGTGTGTACAAGGTTTTACAATTGTGTAAAAGGTTGTACAAGTGTGTACAAGGTTGTACAAGTGTGTACAAGCTTGTACAAGTGTGTACAAGGTTGTACAAGTGTGTACAAGGTTGTACAAGTGTATACAAGCTTGTACAAGTGTGTACAAGGTTGTACAAGTGTGTACAAGGTTGTTCAAGTGTGTACATGTTTGTACAAGTGTGTTTAAGTTTGTACAAGGTTGTACAAATGTGTACAAGGGTGTACAAAAGTGTTCAAGGGTGCACAAGTTTGTACAAGGGTGTACAAGTGTGTACAAGCTTGTACAAGTGTGTACAAGCTTGTACAAGTGTGTACAAGGGTGTACAGGTTTGTACAAGGTTGTACAAGTGTGTACAAGGGTGTACAAGTATGTACAAGAATGTAAAATTTTGTACAAGTGTGTACAAGGGTGCACAAGTGTGTACAAGGTTGTACAAGTGTGTACAAGGTTTTACAATTGTGTACAAGGTTGTACAAGTGTGTACAAGGTTGTACAAGTGTGTACGAGGTTGTACAAGTGTGTACAAGGTTGTACAAGTGTGTACAAGGTTGTACAAGTGTGTACAAGTTTGTACAAGTGTGTATAAGTTTGTACAAGGTTGTACAAATAAGACATCCCTCTAAATAACAAGACATCCCTCCAAATATTAAGACATCCCTCTAAATAACAAAACATCCCTCTAAATAACAAGACATCCCTCTAATAAACTAGACATTCCGCTAAATATTAAGACATCCCTCTAAATAACAAGACATCCCTCCAAATACCAAGACATCCCTCTAAATATTAAGACATCCCTCCAAATAACAAGACAACCCTTTAAAAAACAAGACATCCCTCTAAATAACAAGACATCCCTCTAAATAACAAGACATCCCTCTAAATATTAAGACATCCCTCCAAATAACAAGACATCCCTCTAAATATTAAGACATCCCTCTAAATAACAAGACATCCCTCTAAATATTAAGACATCCCTTTAAATAACAAGACATCTCTCTAAATAACAAGACATCCCTCTAAATAACAAGACATCCCACTAAATAACAAGACGTCCCTCTAAATAACAAGACATCTCTTTTAAATAACAAGACATTCCTCTAAATAACAAGACATCCCTCTAAATAACAAGACATCCCTCCAAATAAAAAGACATTTCTCTAAATAGCAAGACATCCCTCTAAATAACAAGACATCCCTCCAAATAACAAGATATCCCTCTAAATAACAAGACATTCCTCCAAATAACAAGACTCCCCTCCAAATAAGAAGACATCCCTCTAAATAACAAGACATCCCTCTAAATAACAAGACATCCCTCTAAATACCAAGACAACCCTCTAAAAAACAAGACATCCCTCCAAATAACAAGACAACCCTCTAAAAAACAAGACATCCCTCTAAATAAAAAGACATCTCTCCAAATAACAAGACATCCCTCTAAATAACAAGACATCCCACTAAAAAACAAGACATCCCTCTAAATATTAAGACATCCCTCTAAATAACAAGACATCCCTCCAAATATTAAGACATCCCTCAAAATAACAAGACATCCCTCTAAATAACAAGACATCCCTCTAATAAACTAGACATTCCGCTAAATATTAAGACATCCCTCTAAATAACAAGACATCCCTCTAAATAACAAGACATCCCTCCAAATATGAAGACATCCCTCTAAATAACAAGACATCCCTCTAAATAACAAGACATCCCTCTAAATAACAAGACATCTCTCTAAATATTAAGACATCCCTTCAAATAACAAGACATCCCTCTAAATAACAAGACATCCCTCTAAATAACAAGACATCCCTCTAAATAACAAGACATCCCTCTAAATAACAAGACATCCCTCTAAAAAACAAGACATCCCTCTAAATATTAAGACATCAATCTAAATAACAAGACATCCCTCCAAATATTAAGACATCAATCTAAATAACAAGACATCCCTCCAAATATTAAGACATCCCTCTAAATAACAAGACATCCCTCTAAATAACAAGACATCCCTCTAAATAACAAGACATCCCTCTAAATAACAAGACATCCCTCTAAATAACAAGACATCCATCTATATAACAAGACATTCCTCTAAATATTAAGACATCCCTCTAAATAACAAGACATACCTGTAAATAACAAGACATCCCTCTAAATAACAAGACATCACATCTAAATTACAACACAACCCTCTAAAAAACAAGACATCCCTCCAAATAACAAGACAACCCTCTAAAAAACAAGACATCCCTCTAAATAACAAGACATCCCTCTAAATAACAAGACATCCCTCTAATAAACTAGACATTCCGCTAAATATTAAGACATCCCTCTAAATAACAAGACATCCCTCTAAATACCAAGACATCCCTCTAAATATTAAGACATCCCTCCAAATAACAAGACAACCCTTTAAAAAACAAGACATCCCTCTAAATAACAAGACATCCCTCTAAATAACAAGACATCCCTCTAAATATTAAGACATCCCTTCAAATAACAAAACATCCCTCTAAATATTAAGACATCCCTCTAAATAACAAGACATCCCTCTAAATATTAAGACATCCCTTTAAATAACAAGACATCTCTCTAAATAACAAGACATCCCTCTAAATAACAAGACATCCCACTAAATAACAAGACATCCCTCTAAATAACAAGACATCCCTTTTAAATAACAAGACATTCCTCTAAATAACAAGACATCCCTCTAAATAACAAGACATCCCTCCAAATAAAAAGACATCCCTCTAAATAGCAAGACATCCCTCTAATAAACAAGACATTCCGCTAAATATTAAGACATCCCTCTAAATAACAAGACATCCCTCTAAATATTAAGACATCCCTTTAAATAACAAGACATCTCTCTAAATAACAAGACATCCCTCTAAATAACAAGACATCCTACTAAATAACAAGACATCCCTCTAAATAACAAGACATCCCTTTTAAATAACAAGACATTCCTCTAAATAACAAGACATCCCTCTAAATAACAAGACATCCCGCCAAATAAAAAGACATCCCTCTAAATAGCAAGACATCCCTCTAATAAACAAGACATTCCGCTAAATATTAAGACATCCCTCTAAATAACAAGACATCCCATCTAAATTACAAGACAACCCTCGAAAAAACAAGACATCCCTCCAAATAACAAGACAACCCTCTAAAAAACAAGACATCCCTCTAAATATAAAGACATCTCTCCAAATAACAAGACATCCCTCTAAATAACAAGACATCCCACTAAAAAACAAGACATCCCTCTAAATATTAAGACATCCCCCTAAATAACAAGACATCCCTCCAAATATTAAGACATCCCTCTAAATAACAAGACATCCCTCTAAATAACAAGACATCCCTCTAATAAACTAGACATTCCGCTAAATATTAAGACATCCCTCTAAATAACAAGACATCCCTCCAAATACCAAGACATCCCTCTAAATATTAAGACATCCCTCCAAATAACAAGAAAACCCTTTAAAAAACAAGACATCCCTCTAAATAACAAGACATCCCTCTAAATAACAAGACATCCCTCTAAATATTAAGACATCCCTCCAAATAACAAGACATCCCTCTAAATATTAAGACATCCCTCTAAATAACAAGACATCCCTCTAAATATTAAGACATCCCTTTAAATAACAAGACATCCCTCTAAATAACAAGACATCCCTCTAAAAAACAAGACATCCCACTAAATAACAAGACGTCCCTCTAAATAACAAGACATCCCTTTTAAATAACAAGACATTCCTCTAAATAACAAGACATCCCTCTAAATAACAAGACATCCCTCCAAATAAAAAGACATCCCTCTAAATAGCAAGACATCCCTCTAAATAACAAGACATCCCTCCAAATAACAAGATATCCCTCTAAATAACAAGACATTCCTCCAAATAACAAGACTTCCCTCCAAATAAGAAGACATCCTTCTAAATAACAAGACATCCCTCTAAATAACAAGACATCCCTCTAAATACCAAGACATCCCTCCAAATAACAAGACAACCCTATAAAAAAACAAGACATCCCTCTAAATAACAAGACATCCCTCTAAATAACAAGACATCCCTCTAAATATTAAGACATCCCTTCAAATAACAAGACATCCCTCTAAATATTAAGACATCCCTCTAAATAACAAGACATCCCTCTAAATATTAAGACATCCCTTTAAATAACAAGACATCTCTCTATATAACAAGACATCCCTCTAAATAACAAGACATCCCTCTAAATATTAAGACATCCCTCCAAATAACAAGACATCCCTCTAAATATTAAGACATCCCTCTAAATAACAAGACATCCCTCTAAATATTAAGACATCCCTTTAAATAACAAGACATCTCTCTAAATAACAAGACATCCCTCTAAATAACAAGACATCCCACTAAATAACAAGACATCCCTCTAAATAACAAGACATCCCTTTTAAATAACAAGACATTCCTCTAAATAACAAGACATCCCTCTAAATAACAAGACATCCCTCCAAATAACAAGAAATCCCTCAAAATAGCAAGACATCCCTCTAAATATTAAGACATCCCTTCAAATAACAAGACATCCCTCTAAATAACAAGACATCCCTCTAAATAACAAGACATCCCACTAAACAAAAAGACATCCCTCTAAATAACTAGACATCCCTCCAAATACCAAGACATCCTTCTAAATAACAAGACATCCCTCTAAATAAAAAGACATCCCTCTAAATAACTAGACATCCCTCCAAATACCAAGACATCCCTCTAAATAACAAGACATCCCTCTAAATAACAAGACATACCTCCAAATAACAAGACATCCCTCTAAATTATAAGACATCCCTCTTAATAACAAGCATCCCTCCAAATAACAAGACATCCCTCTAAATAACAAGACATCCCTCCGAATATGAAGACATCCCTCCAAATATGAAGACATCCCTCTAAATAAAAAGACATCCCTCTAAATAACAAGACATCTCTCTAAATATTAAGACATCCCTTCAAATAACAAGACATCCCTCTAAATAACAAGACATCCCTCTAAATAACAAGACATCCCTCTAAATAACAAGACATCCCTCTAAATAACAAGACATCCCTCTAAAACAAGACATCCCTCTAAATATTAAGACATCAATCTAAATAACAAGACATCCCTCCAAATAACAAGACAACCCTCTAAAAAACAAAAAAACCCTCTAAATAACAAGACATCCCTCTAAATAACAAGACATCCCACTAAAAAACAAGACATCCCTCTAAATATTAAGACATCCCTCTAAATAACAAGACATCCCTCCAAATATTAAGACATCCCTCTAAATAACAAGACATCCCTCTAAATAACAAGACATCCCTCTAATAAACTAGACATTCCGCTAAATATTAAGACATCCCTCTAAATAACAAGACATCCCTCCAAATACCAAGACATCCCTCTAAATATTAAGACATCCCTCCAAATAACAAGAAAACCCTTTAAAAAACAAGACATCCCTCTAAATAACAAGACATCCCTCTAAATAACAAGACATCCCTCTAAATATTAAGACATCCCTCCAAATAACAAGACATCCCTCTAAATATTAAGACATCCCTCTAAATAACAAGACATCCCTCTAAATATTAAGACATCCCTTTAAATAACAAGACATCTCTCTAAATAACAAGACATCCCTCTAAATAACAAGACATCCCACTAAATAACAAGACGTCCCTCTAAATAACAAGACATCCCTTTTAAATAACAAGACATTCCTCTAAATAACAAGACATCCCTCTAAATAACAAGACATCCCTCCAAATAAAAAGACATCCCTCTAAATAGCAAGACATCCCTCTAAATAACAAGACATCCCTCCAAATAACAAGATATCCCTCTAAATATCAAGACATTCCTCCAAATAACAAGACTTCCCTCCAAATAAGAAAACATCCCTCTAAATAACAAGACATCCCTCTAAATAACAAGACATCCCTCTAAATACCAAGACATCCCTCTAAATATTAAGACATCCCTCCAAATAACAAGACAACCCTTTAAAAAACAAGACATCCCTCTAAATAACAAGACATCCCTCTAAATAACAAGACATCCCTCTAAATATTAAGACATCCCTTCAAATAACAAGACATCCCTCTAAATATTAAGACATCCCTCTAAATAACAAGACATCCCTCTAAATATTAAGACATCCCTTTAAATAACAAGACATCTCTCTAAATAACAAGACATCCCTCTAAATAACAAGACATCCCTCTAAATATTAAGACATCCCTCCAAATAACAAGACATCCCTCTAAATATTAAGACATCCCTCTAAATAACAAGACATCCCTCTAAATATTAAGACATCCCTTTAAATAACAAGACATCTCTCTTAATAACAAGACATCCCTCTAAATAACAAGACATCCCACTAAATAACAAGACATCCCTCTAAATAACAAGACATCCCTTTTAAATAACAAGACATTCCTCTAAATAACAAGACATCCCTCTAAATAACAAGACATCCCTCCAAATAACAAGAAATCCCTCAAAATAGCAAGACATCCCTCTAAATATTAAGACATCCCTTCAAATAACAAGACATCCCTCTAAATAACAAGACATCCCTCTAAATAAAAAGACATCCCTCTAAATAACTAGACATCCCTCCAAATACCAAGACATCCCTCTAAATAAAAAGACATCCCTCTAAATAACTAGACATCCCTCCAAATACCAAGACATCCCTCTAAATAACAAGACATCCCTCTAAATAACAAGACATACCTCCAAATAACAAGACATCCCTCTAAATTATAAGACATCCCTCTTAATAACAAGCATCCCTCCAAATAACAAGACATCCCTCTAAATAACAAGACATCCCTCCAAATATGAAGACATCCCTCCAAATATGAAGACATCCCTCTAAATAACAAGACATCCCTCTAAATAACAAGACATCCCTCTAAATAACAAGACATCTCTCTAAATATTAAGACATCCCTTCAAATAACAAGACATCCCTCTAAATAACAAGACATCCCTCTAAATAACAAGACATCCCTCTAAATAACAAGACATCCCTCTAAATAACAAGACATCCCTCTAAATAACAAGACATCCCTTTTAAATAACAAGACATTCCTCTAAATAACAAGACATCCCTCTAAATAACAAGACATCCCTCCAAATAAAAAGACATCCCTCTAAATATTAAGACATCAATCTAAATAACAAGACATCCCTTCAAATAACAAGACATCCCTCTAAATAACAAGACATCCCTCTAAATAACAAGACATCCCTCTAAATAACAAGACATCCCTCTAAATAACAAGACATCCCTCTAAATAACAAGACATCCCTCTAAATAACTAGACATCCCTCTAAATAACAAGACATCTCTCTAAATATTAAGACATCCCTTCAAATAACAAGACATCCCTCTAAATAACAAGACATCCCTCTAAATAACAAGACATCCCTCTAAATAACAAGACATCTCTCTAAAAAACAAGACATTCCTCTTAATATTAAGACATCCCTCTAAATAACAAGACATACCTGTAAATAACAAGACATCCCTCTAAATAACAAGACATCCCATCTAAATTACAAGACAACCCTCTAAAAAACAAGACATCCCTTAAGACATTCCGCTAAATATTAAGACATCCCTCTAAATAACAAGACATCCCTCTAAATACCAAGACATCCCTCTAAATATTAAGACATCCCTCCAAATAACAAGACAACCCTTTAAAAAACAAGACATCCCTCTAAATAACAAGACATCCCTCTAAATAACAAGACATCCCTCTAAATAACAAGACATCCCTCTAAATATTAAGACATCCCTTCAAATAACAAGACATCCCTCTAAATATTAAGACATCCCTCTAAATAACAAGACATCCCTCTAAATATTAAGACATCCCTTTAAATAACAAGACATCTCTCTAAATAACAAGACATCCCTCTAAATAACAAGACATCCCACTAAATAACAAGACATCCCTCTAAATAACAAGACATCCCTTTTAAATAACAAGACATTCCTCTAAATAACAAGACATCCCTCTAAATAACAAGACATCCCTCCAAATAAAAAGACATCCCTCTAAATAGCAAGACATCCCTCTAATAAACAAGACATTCCGCTAAATATTAAGACATCCCTCTAAATATTAAGACATCCCTTTAAATAACAAGACATCTCTCTAAATAACAAGACATCCCTCTAAATAACAAGACATCCCACTAAATAACAAGACATCCCTCTAAATAACAAGACATCCCTTTTAAATAACAAGACATTCCTCTAAATAACAAGACATCCCTCTAAATAACAAGACATCCCTCCAAATTAAAAGACATTGTAACCTCCCAAAGGGAGTTACATGAATTGCCAAGTCAGTCGGTTTGGGTCGAGGGTGTTGCCTAATTGTATTTTCAGTCTTGTATTCAGTTCACCTTGTAGTCACAGGGCGCCACCTCATTTGCCGTTGGGTAGGGGGGAGTTCCATTAATGAGGAAAGGGAATTCCTAGCGGGTTGGACGGTTGCCTGGTATTTAGGTGACCGAAAGGTGAGCCTGATTACGAAAGACGCGAATACGACAAAAGAACAAGTTTTACGTGACCAAAATGAACACACCTTACAATCTAAAATTACTAAAATGTACCCTGACCTCAAGATCTAGAGGTAACTGTGAGCGTAAAAACCTAGAATTCTGTTAGGCCTACCTAGGTGAGTGGATACTGATCCATTTTACCAAGGGGAAATACATGACTTAACTAACAAGGGATTCAATAATTCAATACAAATACAAGTTACAAAATACAAGTTTACTAGAGAAAAATTCAACTATTGACAATACAAGGAATTGAAATGTGGTTCAGAATTTACGAACTCAAGTAATATCAGTACAAAAGGCAGAAACAATTCCTTAACCAAAAGAAATATTCTCAAGTACCGAGTGGTTCAAAACATGGACAATAATAACAAGTAAAAACCCTTCAATGAAACAAGAAACAATTTACTAAATTTACTAATCTCAAATATTCGAAAACATGAAACAATTTAAGTTACTGAGTTTAAATCTCAAAAATATTGGAACATGAAACAAACGATTTAAATATACACTGACAAGTTAACAAATTAGAATGTGGAATTTAAACAGGGTACTATTTACATACACTAGGCCTAACCAGGACCTGTCACATTCCTTCAGTAAATTAAATGATTAAATTTCAGACAATATTTTCATGAATTTAGGTGGCCACCTGGAATAAACACAATATAATACACAATGGAACAATGATACAAATAAATATAAATATTACGATGAATGTTGCTTAACCTACGTTGCTTCTTCAGAAACGGAGCGTCCAACCTAACCTAACCTAACACTCCACAGAACGGGCAGGGTGCACTCAGTCTTCTATTCTGTTGATAATGGGACGGCTCAAATTGAAACAGAAAAGATTTTGCCTGCACACAGTAAGTTAACTTAGGCCTAGGACTTATCGTTTTCACATCCAGTCGAATCTCGGACCCAGAGTCTCCATGGCGATAGGGTCGGATCGTCCAACGGTTGGTAGGGTAGACTTCAGTGGCCAGTTACAGTGACACTGCAGCGGCGATGAGGTCGTCAATAGGCAGATCTTGGAAGTCCAATAACGTCTCTGGTCCGTAACGGCTCTCTCTGATCCGTAACTGCTCCCTGTACAACCCAAAGGGAATAGAATGTTGCAATGGTAAAATATGTGGGTTTAAGTAGCACTAAATGTTTGTTCTATGAGGTCAACCACAAGAGTTCTAATAGTTCAGTCTTAAAGTGGTTTGACCCGATGCACTGCACTACCTAGGCCTAACTTCTGTGAACAGGCAATAGTTCAGTCACTAAAAAGGCAAAATTAGCCGGGAACCAAGATTGGAGTGTCAATAATTATATTGTTCATTCACTCCGAAACGGAGATAGCAAAACAGTCTTGTAATTGCGCACTTCAATGGGGTGAGCAAGCTAGTAAGCATCTTGGTTAGGTTAGGTACTATCGACTGAATTTTTACACAAAATCAAAGAAATAGTAATTAATAAACATAAGATTGACTAGAGCTAATTTATTTTACATTTTTTTTTTATATTTTTTCAAGTTTCCACAAAAGTTACAGTACTAGGCCTAAGCCAAATTCCAGCCAACAAAATTCAAAATTGAATATAAAACTTCCTTTAAATCAACATTTCTGTGATCCACTTCCTAAATAACTATACCTGTAACCTATGGTTGTAATAAAATAACCTAAACTAATAAGGTCCAACCATGTGCTCAACTTGCCATGATTCTGCAGGCAACCATATCCTAGAACATCTTAGTTTAACACAAAAATCAATTTTTAATTTGACAGAAATTCAACAAAAATACTAAAACAGGACATTTATTTACATACAAAAAGTTTGTTAGGCCTTAACCTCACTACTTCGTCTTTGAATCCAAAATATGTTAAGATTGCGACATGTCAAAACCAAACTTGATAGTCAACGACTAGTCTCTTTTTTTTCAACTATTCTCGCTTAGAAGACATAATAAAGAATTTAACTAAGTTTATCCTTCTGTAGGTACACCAAATAAATACATAACTTGAAAGGCTAAGTATCAGAAATTTACAAAGCTAAACTTTAGGCTTGGACAAACTTTTCCCTGACATGTCCATTTTGGTTTTCTCGTGCCGAGTGTTTCGACAATTTCAATAATCAAAAAGAATTGAACCTAAACACAAACGTTGACATTACACAGAAAGACAAAGTACAATAAAAGGACAAATAATTTAACTAACTGAAATTCAGACTCACCCCGATCACATAAATCCCAGGCTAGGGTTCGGGGACAGTTGTTGAGAATCTTGGAGGACAAGAAAAGGATGAAGTATCATGGCCGTCGTCTCAGAGAAGAAGGACGAAAGGATTCACTTCCAAAACCAAGGAACAAGGGGGGGGGGGAGAAACTGAGTCCAGTTGGTGTAGATCCGGAGTCAACTCTTCTTTTATTTTGGTATTTTTTTTTGGTCTCTAACGGCAGGCAGCATAGCGCGCTTATGCAGCTTATAAACATAGCTGAGTTGATCAGTCTCAGCATTGTTGAGAGGATTGAATAAAAGTAGATTTCACTTCGGAACGTTACAAATACCCCCTTTCCTTAAGAAAATGTCCCACATTTTCTTGACTGCCAGAAATTAATTAATATAAGGCTTTAAGTCTGAGATATGCCACTTCCCAATTGCTTTTCCATCTTGATCCTCCAATTTGTACACATTAGATGACAGTTTCTCCACAACTTTATATGGTCCCACAAATCTGGGTGTAAGTTTACTGGAGTAGTAGTTAGCCGCATCAGATTGAGTGAAATTTCGCTTCCACACCAAGTCATTTACTTTTAATTGAAGATCCCTCCGCCGTAGGTTATACCGCTGGGCATTTTTCTCGTGGCTTTTATCCAGTTGACCCTTAACAAATTTATATATGTTTTGAAGGTTTCTTAGTTTTTCGGATAGTAGGTTCACATCTTGCAATTCTTCTAATTCGTCTGGACTCTTGAGAAGTTGATATCCATCCCCGGAGGCTGAAGGTTCTCTTCCATAACTCAAGTAGGCCGGTGAATAACCTGTAGTTTCATTAACTGCTGTCCTTAGTGCGAAAGCCAGGTGAGCAATATTTACGTCCCATTTACGATGGTCTTCTTGAACAAAAGCACGAATCATGCTTAGCACGGTTTTGTTAGTGCGTTCAGTAGGGTTGGATTGTGCATGACGGCTGGGGTTGAATAGCATTTTGACTCGATACTGTTCTGCTAATTTCTTCACTGGTTTCCCGATGAATTCCGAACCATTGTCACATACTATGTAACGAGGTACTCCAAATAAAAGGAAAACATGTTCTTCTACCAGGTTGGCAACTGTAATAGCGGTAGCGGCACGTATGGGAAAAAGTAAGGCAAATTTCGTAAACATATCTGTAACTACCAAGATGAATTTATTACCCTTAGATGATCTCGGCAGAGGGCCTAACAAGTCCATACTTATCATCTCCCATGGTTTGTCTACTCCACGACGCACACCCATGAAACCTGTGGGTTTTGTTTGGTCATATTTAACCTTCTGACAAGTTTCACAGCGTCTAATGTAGGTCATAATATCAGTGCGCATCTTAGGCCAATAATATTTTTGTTTGACACGGTGATAGGTTTTGTAACAACCAAGATGGCCAGCTGTTGGTAGATCATGACACTCGACCAATACTGTTTTCCGCAGTTCCTTAGGAATTACCAATTTCCACGCATCTTCCTCGCTATCACACTTATCATTATTTGGGAGGAATTTCCATAACCGTTGGTTGTCAGTTCGCCAGACCGGGTAACGTTCTGGACTAGAATTTACTAGACCAATCATTTTTAGGTACCATTTATCTTCTATATTGTTCGGGATTACTAAGCCACAACTTTTAGGGGTTTCAACTGATGGGTTGGATGTTCGGGACAATAAATCTGGAACCACATTTTCTTTTCCCTTACGGTGAACTATCTTGAAGTCGAAAGCTTGTAGGCGCAAAGCCCACCGTGCAAGTCTTCCTTGAGGTTCTTTTAGGTTATGTAGCCAGAGTAACGAGTAGTGGTCCGTTATGACAGTAAAAGTTGTACCTTCCACATAGGCTCTGAATTTTTCCACCGCCCACACAACTGCTAGGCACTCTCTTTCGGTAGCAGAGAATTTTTGTTCATTTTTCGATAAGGCTCTACTAGCATAAGCGATCACTGTCTCCCCTTCTGGTAATTCTTGGCTTATAACAGCGCCTAATCCAAACCCACTAGCATCACACGAAATGAGGAAAGGTTTGTCAAAATCTGGACAGCTCAAAATAGGGGCCTTAACTAAGCATCCTCTTATATCCCTAAAAGCAGATTGGGCCTCAACGGTCCATTTGAATGGAACTTTCTTCCGTAGAAGGCTTGTTAAAGGATGTA
This sequence comes from Macrosteles quadrilineatus, assembly GCF_028750875.1. Classification (NCBI taxonomy): domain Eukaryota; kingdom Metazoa; phylum Arthropoda; class Insecta; order Hemiptera; family Cicadellidae; genus Macrosteles; species Macrosteles quadrilineatus. The sequence goes on from NW_026542839.1 coordinate 131,146, forward strand.
TTCTGGTTGCGAAATCAGGTATAAACCTACGGTACCAACTGGCCGTCCCGCAAAACTGTCTGACTTCCTTCTGATTCCGTGGTATCGGGGATGTCCAATATTGCTTTTACCTTATCTGGATCTACCTTAAGACCACCCTGGTCAACAATATAGCCTAAATACTTAAGTTCAGGGCGACATAACACACACTTGTCCCGATTCAGGGTAAGTTTAGCTTCTTTAAGTCTTTTGAAAATATTCTCCAATACTTGTAGATGAAGTTCGAATGTTGGCGTTACCGCAATAATGTCGTCTAAGTAGACGAATACATAAGGTTCTAATGCTGGGCCTAAAATATTATCAATAAATGTTGCCAGGTGGCAGGCGCATTATGGAGACCGAATGGCATTGTGTTGAATTGAAACAAACCTCTTCCTGGGATAGTAAAAGCGGTTTTATCTTTACTAGTTTCTTCAAGTGGGATTTGCCAATACGCATGTTTTATATCGAGAGAGCTTAGATATTTTGCATCTCTCAGACGGTCTAAGATGGTAGTTACTCTGGGTAGTGGGTAAGCGTCTCTTCTGGTAACCTCGTTGACCTTCCGGAAATCTACTATAAATCGCTTTGAACCGTCAGGCTTGTCCAGAAGGATCACAGGACTCGACCAAGCGCTCATGGAGGGTTCAACCACCCCTAACTCAAGCATTCTATCTAGTTCTTCGTTGATAAGTTTTTGTCTGGCCGGAGAAACGGCATAATACCTTTGTTTAATAGGTTTTGCATCACCAGTATCGATCACATGGGTGACCAGATCAGTGCGGCCTAACACCTTTTTGTTGTCTCCTAAATATTTTTCAACTAAATTCTGCAAAATTTCAGTTTGGTTTTTAGATAAGTACTCCTTAGGTTGAAGACCTTCTTTAACTTCCATGGAATTTAATTTTGGAGCGAATTCCCAGGTTTTCTCTGCCATATTAGTGACTAGTTGCATCCTTTCCCAGAAGTCTATGCCTAGGATCAAGCCTTGTGGTAAAGTGGGTACTACTATCACGGCAATTTCTCGTGTTCTCCCTTCTAAGGTTATCGGGATGATTATCTTCCCCTTAATTAAATGTTGTTTACCATCAGCTGTCTCAACAACCTTGGACGAAAATTCTTTTAATTTGGCAGGGAATCGGTCTAATATCCATAAACCTTGGTTTCCTAACACAGTGCTCGAGGCACCGGAATCTAGAAGTGCTTTAATTGATTTCCCGAATATCCTGACATCCAAGTAAGGCCTAGGATCATTTTCACTGGAGGTGATGACATAGCTAATTTTCAGAATTTTATTAATTTCCTGGGAGTCAGCAATTTCATTACCGGCCCCCAAGCTTATGCGTTTTTTGGACTAGTAGGATTGCACCGAGGACATTCTGGCTTCCGTATATTTGGTGTTCCACAAGAATAGCAAAATTTCCCTCTCTCCTTCCTGCATTCTGAAAATCTGTGGCCCTCTCTTGAACAATTCCAGCATTTTATCGTTGGGTGTGATTCTCCGGTAGTCTGTTTATTTTGTAAGGCTGATAATTTCTTGGTGTCTGTAGTCTTCCAATCTGATTTGTATCTTGAGTGTCCTTTGTAAGCTAGGTCAGGTTCTAAGGCTTTAGAGCGTTGTGACTGAGATTGATAACTTGCTCGTAGTTTTCCTAACTCTGCTTTCCTTCCCATATCTCGAAGTTCTTCCAGGTTTCTGATGTTGAACATGCACAATTTTTCTTGAAGGTAAGGGTTTAGGTTTTTAATCATTTGCTGCAACTTTAGTACCTCTGGTTGTTTCTCTGACAATCTCCCATAAAGCCCCTCCATCGCTGCAAGATACATGTCTATGGATTCATTTTCCCCTTGATTCCGACTCATTATCTCTTGAAGTAGCATGTAATCATAGTCAGGACTCTGAAACACAATCTTCATTTCGGTGCATAGAGCATGCCAGGAGTCAATTCTTGAGATTGTTGAACGGTACCATATCAATGCCGACCCGGAAAACAAATCTACCGCAGATTCAAATAAATCCTCCTCACTCAACCCACGAGCTCTTCTAAGTTCCTCTACTCTTTCTAGAAACGCACCTACGCTCTGACCTGATTCATTGTCAAACTTTAACCCCCATTTAAATACAGGTACTGTCTTGGATAAACGTGCTGGTTTGTCCTTGAGATGTTTTTCTTGACTGTTCTGAAAGTTGGATCTACCTAAGGGCTTAGTTTCACTACGATTCTCCAGTTCTTCAGTTTTTGTATTATCTGTAGTTTTTAAGTCACCACACATTGGGGTAGCAATTTCATCTGGTTTATTCTCCGGACCGGGCACTTGTTTCATGGGATCTGAAGGGCCTTGGCCTTCTGTGTTTGGTTTCGTTGTTTTGTTTGACAATTCATCGACAAATTCCTTAATATCCTTCAGTAGCTCTTCTTTCCTAGAGGTTTCTTCTTTGTTGTCTTCGCTGTCTTCATCGATAGGAATCCTGCTGACTCGTTGTAGAAGATGACTAAGTCGAGTTGAAATTCTAAGATATTCTGCTTCGTTTGGTAGGTCTTCATAGTACGCCTTAACTAAAGATTTCAAGTCTAAAAACTTATCTTCACAGCAATCCAGTTCATTTTCTGTTACCAAACTCGCAACCACTTTTTCTTCAATGGGAGTACCAGCATTAAGGGCGTGTGTGAGTCGCTTACGCAATTCATTTGCATCCCCATCACCTGAGATACCTCTTATCTCCAGTTCATAGGAAACCTCCTCCTTACGTAACCTATATGCGTTAATTTTATCCATTCTTAGGCCTAATCAATAATAAGCCAAACATGCACAAGAGATCCTTAAATTCAAGTATCCTTAAAAATATTGCCAATAGGCCTTAAAATATGCAATAGAAAATATCCAAGATCAATATTCTCCTACAGAAGGTTCAATAGTCCAAAGGGCCCCACGTTCTGGACGCCAATTTGTAACCTCCCAAAGGGAGTTACATGAATTGCCAAGTCAGTCGGTTTGGGTCGAGGGTGTTGCCTAATTGTATTTTCAGTCTTGTATTCAGTTCACCTTGTAGTCACAGGGCGCCACCTCATTTGCCGTTGGGTAGGGGGGAGTTCCATTAATGAGGAAAGGGAATTCCTAGCGGGTTGGACGGTTGCCTGGTATTTAGGTGACCGAAAGGTGAGCCTGATTACGAAAGACGCGAATACGACAAAAGAACAAGTTTTACGTGACCAAAATGAACACACCTTACAATCTAAAATTACTAAAATGTACCCTGACCTCAAGATCTAGAGGTAACTGTGAGCGTAAAAACCTAGAATTCTGTTAGGCCTACCTAGGTGAGTGGATACTGATCCATTTTACCAAGGGGAAATACATGACTTAACTAACAAGGGATTCAATAATTCAATACAAATACAAGTTACAAAATACAAGTTTACTAGAGAAAAATTCAACTATTGACAATACAAGGAATTGAAATGTGGTTCAGAATTTACGAACTCAAGTAATATCAGTACAAAAGGCAGAAACAATTCCTTAACCAAAAGAAATATTCTCAAGTACCGAGTGGTTCAAAACATGGACAATAATAACAAGTAAAAACCCTTCAATGAAACAAGAAACAATTTACTAAATTTACTAATCTCAAATATTCGAAAACATGAAACAATTTAAGTTACTGAGTTTAAATCTCAAAAATATTGGAACATGAAACAAACGATTTAAATATACACTGACAAGTTAACAAATTAGAATGTGGAATTTAAACAGGGTACTATTTACATACACTAGGCCTAACCAGGACCTGTCACATTCCTTCAGTAAATTAAATGATTAAATTTCAGACAATATTTTCATGAATTTAGGTGGCCACCTGGAATAAACACAATATAATACACAATGGAACAATGATACAAATAAATATAAATATTACGATGAATGTTGCTTAACCTACGTTGCTTCTTCAGAAACGGAGCGTCCAACCTAACCTAACCTAACACTCCACAGAACGGGCAGGGTGCACTCAGTCTTCTATTCTGTTGATAATGGGACGGCTCAAATTGAAACAGAAAAGATTTTGCCTGCACACAGTAAGTTAACTTAGGCCTAGGACTTATCGTTTTCACATCCAGTCGAATCTCGGACCCAGAGTCTCCATGGCGATAGGGTCGGATCGTCCAACGGTTGGTAGGGTAGACTTCAGTGGCCAGTTACAGTGACACTGCAGCGGCGATGAGGTCGTCAATAGGCAGATCTTGGAAGTCCAATAACGTCTCTGGTCCGTAACGGCTCTCTCTGATCCGTAACTGCTCCCTGTACAACCCAAAGGGAATAGAATGTTGCAATGGTAAAATATGTGGGTTTAAGTAGCACTAAATGTTTGTTCTATGAGGTCAACCACAAGAGTTCTAATAGTTCAGTCTTAAAGTGGTTTGACCCGATGCACTGCACTACCTAGGCCTAACTTCTGTGAACAGGCAATAGTTCAGTCACTAAAAAGGCAAAATTAGCCGGGAACCAAGATTGGAGTGTCAATAATTATATTGTTCATTCACTCCGAAACGGAGATAGCAAAACAGTCTTGTAATTGCGCACTTCAATGGGGTGAGCAAGCTAGTAAGCATCTTGGTTAGGTTAGGTACTATCGACTGAATTTTTACACAAAATCAAAGAAATAGTAATTAATAAACCTAAGATTGACTAGAGCTAATTTATTTTACATTTTTTTTTTATATTTTTTCAAGTTTCCACAAAAGTTACAGTACTAGGCCTAAGCCAAATTCCAGCCAACAAAATTCAAAATTGAATATAAAACTTCCTTTAAATCAACATTTCTGTGATCCACTTCCTAAATAACTATACCTGTAACCTATGGTTGTAATAAAATAACCTAAACTAATAAGGTCCAACCATGTGCTCAACTTGCCATGATTCTGCAGGCAACCATATCCTAGAACATCTTAGTTTAACACAAAAATCAATTTTTAATTTGACAGAAATTCAACAAAAATACTAAAACAGGACATTTATTTACATACAAAAAGTTTGTTAGGCCTTAACCTCACTACTTCGTCTTTGAATCCAAAATATGTTAAGATTGCGACATGTCAAAACCAAACTTGATAGTCAACGACTAGTCTCTTTTTTTTCAACTATTCTCGCTTAGAAGACATAATAAAGAATTTAACTAAGTTTATCCTTCTGTAGGTACACCAAATAAATACATAACTTGAAAGGCTAAGTATCAGAAATTTACAAAGCTAAACTTTAGGCTTGGACAAACTTTTCCCTGACATGTCCATTTTGGTTTTCTCGTGCCGAGTGTTTCGACAATTTCAATAATCAAAAAGAATTGAACCTAAACACAAACGTTGACATTACACAGAAAGACAAAGTACAATAAAAGGACAAATAATTTAACTAACTGAAATTCAGACTCACCCCGATCACATAAATCCCAGGCTAGGGTTCGGGGACAGTTGTTGAGAATCTTGGAGGACAAGAAAAGGATGAAGTATCATGGCCGTCGTCTCAGAGAAGAAGGACGAAAGGATTCACTTCCAAAACCAAGGAACAAGGGGGGGGGGGAGAAACTGAGTCCAGTTGGTGTAGATCCGGAGTCAACTCTTCTTTTATTTTGGTATTTTTTTTTGGTCTCTAACGGCAGGCAGCATAGCGCGCTTATGCAGCTTATAAACATAGCTGAGTTGATCAGTCTCAGCATTGTTGAGAGGATTGAATAAAAGTAGATTTCACTTCGGAACGTTACAAAATGGGAGTCACGCCATTTTGTTCAGAATTTAAAGGGCTACATCATTCTAAATTTTTATCAGAATCGTTTGGTGCATTTAGGAGAAAATTTTGATGTTTCGTTATGTTATGGAGATTTTTATGGGAAAATAACATAATTTACAATAACTTTTGAACCTGAATTTTTACAGAAATGGGAGTCACGCCATCTTGTTCTAAATTTAAAGGGCTACATCATTCAACATTTTTATCAGAATCGTTTGGTGCATTTAGGAGAAAATTTAGTTGTTTCGTTATGTTATGGAGATTTTTATGGGTAAAAACATAATTTACAATAACTTTTGAACCAGAATTTTTACAGAAATGGGAGTCACGCCATTTTGTTCAGAATTTAAAGGGCTACATCATTCTAAATTTTTATCAGAATCGTTTGGTGCATTTAGGAGAAAATTTAGATGTTTCGTTATGTTATGGAGATTTTTATGGGAAAATAACATAATTTACAATAACTTTTGAACCAGAATTTTTACAGAAATGGGAGTCACGCCATCTTGTTCTAAATTTAAAGGGCTACATCATTTAACATTTTTATCAGAATCGTTTGGTGCATTTAGGAGAAAATGTAGATGTTTCGTTATGTTATGGAGATTTTTATTGGAAAATAACATAATTTACAATAACTTTTGAACCAGAATTTTTACAGTAATGGGAGTCACGCCATTTTGTTTAGAATTTAAAGGGCTACATCATTCTAAATTTTTATCAGAATCGTTTGGTGCATTTAGGAGAAAATTTAGATGTTTCGTTATGTTATGGAGATTTTTATGGGAAAATAACATAATTTACAATAACTTTTGAACCAAAATTTTTACAGAAATGGGAGTCACGCCATCTTGTTCTAAATTTAAAGGGCTACATCATTCAAAATTTTTATCAGAATCGTTTGGTGCATTTACGAGAAAATTTAGATGTTTCGTTATGTTATGGAGATTTTTATGGGAAAATAACATAATTTACAATAACTTTCGAACCAGAATTTTTACAGAAATGGGAGTCACGACATCTTGTTCTAAATTTAAAGGGCTACATCATTCAAAATTTTTATCAGAATCGTTTGGTGCATTGACGAGAAAATTTTGATGTTTCGTTATGTTATGGAGATTTTAATGGGTAAAAACATAATTTACAATAACTTTTGAACCAGAATTTTTACAGAAATGGAACTCACGTTATCTTGTTCAGAATTTAAAGGGCTACATCATTCTAAATTTTTATCAGAATCGTTTGGTTCATTTAGGAGAAAATTAAATGTTTCGTAATGTTATGGAGATTTTAATGGGAAAATAACATAATTTACAATAACTTTCGAACCAGAATTTTTACAGAAATAGGAGTCACGCCATCTTGTTCTAAATTTAAAGGGCTACATCATTCAAAATTTTTATCAGAATCGTTTGGTGCATTTAGGAGAAAATTTAGATGTTTCGTTATGTTATGGAGATTTTTATTGGAAAATAACATAATTTACAATAACTTTTAAACCAGAATTTTTACAGTAATGGGAGTCACGCCATTTTGTTCAGAATTTAAACGGCTACATCATTCTAAATTTTTATCAGAATCGTTTGGTGCATTTAGGAGAAAATTTAGATGTTTCGTTATGTTATGGAGATTTTTATGGGAAAATAACATAATTTACAATAACTTTTGAACCAGAATTTTTACAGAAATGGGAGTCACGCCATCTTGTTCTAAATTTAAAGGGCTACATCATTCAAAATTTTTATCAGAATCGTTTGGTGCATTTACGAGAAAATTTAGATGTTTCGTTATGTTATGGAGATTTTTATGGGAAAATAACATAATTTACAATAACTTTCGAACCAGAATTTTTACAGAAATGGGAGTCACGCCATCTTGTTCTAAATTTAAAGGGCAATATCATTCAAAATTTTTATCAGAATCGTTTGGTGCATTTACGAGAAAATTTTGATGTTTCGTTATGTTATGGAGATTTTTATGGGTAAAAACATAATTTACAATAACTTTTGAACCAGAATTTTTACAGAAATGGGAGTCACGCCATTTTGTTTAGAATTTAAAGGGCTACATCATTCTAAATTTTTATCAGAATCGTTTGGTGCATTTAGGAGAAAATTTAGATGTTTCGTTATGTTATGAAATTTTTATGGGAAAATAACATAATTTACAATAACTTTTGAACCAGAATTTTTACAGAAATGGGAGTCACGTTATCTTGTTCAGAATTTAAAGGGCTACATCATTCTAAATTTTTATCAGAATCGTTAGAATCATTTAGGAGAAAATTAAATGTTTCGTAATGTTATGGAGATTTTTATGGGAAAATAACATAATTTACAATAACTTTTGAACCAGAATTTTTACAGAAATGGGAGTCACGCCATCTTGTTCTAAATTTAAAGGGCTACATCATTCAAAATTTGTATCAGAATCGTTTGGTGCATTTAGGAGAAAATTTAGATGTTTCGTTATGTTATGGAGATTTTTATTGGAAAATAACATAATTTACAATAACTTTTGAACTAGAATTTTAACAGTAATGGGAGTCACGCCATTTTGATCAGAATTTAAAGGGCTACATCATTCTACATTTTTGTCAGAATCGTTTGGTGCATTTAGGAGAAAATTTAGATGTTTCGTTATGTTATGGAGATTTTTATGGGTAAAAACATAATTTACAATAACTTTTGAACCAGAATTTTTACAGAAATGGGAGTCACGCCATTTTGTTCGGAATTTAAAGGGCTACATCATTCAAAATTTTTATCAGAATCGTTTGGTGCATTTAGGAGAAAATTTAGATGTTTCGTTATGTTATGGAGATTATTATGGGAAAATAACATAATTTACAATAACTTTTGAACCAGAATTTTTACAGAAATGGGAGTCACGCCATCTTGTTCTAAATTTAAAGGGCTACATCATTTAAAATTGTTATCAGAATCGTTTGGTGCATTTAAGAGAAAATGTAGATGTTTCGTTATGTTATGGAGATTTTTATTGGAAAATAACATAATTTACAATAACTTTTGAACCAGAATTTTTACAGTAATGGGAGTCACGCCATTTTGTTCAGAATTTAAACGGCTACATCATTCTAAATTTTTATCAGAATCGTTTGGTGCATTTAGGAAAAAATTTAGATGTTTCGTTATGTTATGGAGATTTTTATGGGAAAATAACATAATTTACAATAACTTTTGAACCAGAATTTTTACAGAAATGGGAGTCACGCCATCTTGTTCTAAATTTAAAGGGCTACATCATTCAAAATTTTTATCAGAATCGTTTGGTGCATTTACGAGAAAATTTAGATGTTTCGTTATGTCATGGAGATTTTTATGGGAAAATAACATAATTTACAATAACTTTCGAACCAGAATTTTTACAGAAATGGGAGTCACGCCATCTTGTTCTAAATTTAAAGGGCTACATCATTCAAAATTTTTATCAGAATCGTTTGGTGCATTTACGAGAAAATTTTGATGTTTCGTTATGTTATGGAGATTTTTATGGGTAAAAACATAATTTACAATAACTTTTGAACCAGAATTTTTACAGAAATGGGAGTCACGTTATCTTGTTCAGAATATAAAGGGCTACATCATTCTAAATTTTTATCAGAATCGTTTGGTTCATTTAGGAGAAAATTAAATGTTTCGTAATGTTATGGAGATTTTAATGGGAAAATAACATAATTTACAATAACTTTTGAACCAGAATTTTTACAGAAATGGGAGTCACGCCATTTTGTTTAGAATTTAAAGGGCTACATCATTCTAAATTTTTATCAGAATCGTTTGGTGCATTTAGGAGAAAATTTTGATGTTTCGTTATGTTATGGAGATTTTTATGGGAAATAACATAATTTACAATAACTTTTGAACCAGAATTTTTACAGTAATGGGAGTCACGCCATTTTGATCAGAATTTAAAGGGCTACATCATTCTACATTTTTGTCAGAATCGTTTGGTGCATTTAGGAGAAAATTTAGATGTTTCGTTATGTTATGAAATTTTTATGGGAAAATAACATAATTTACAATAACTTTTGAACCAGAATTTTTACAGAAATGGGAGTCACGCCATCTTGTTCAGAATTTAAAGGGCTACATCATTCTAAATTTTTATCAGAATCGTTTGGTTCATTTAGGAGAAAATTAAATGTTTCGTAATGTTATGGAGATTTTTATGGAAAAATAACATAATTTACAATTACTTTTGTACCAGAATTTTTACAGGAATGGGAGTCACGCCATCTTGTTCTTAATTTAAAGGGCTACATCATTCAAAATTTTTATCAGAATCGTTTGGTGCATTTAGGAGAAAATTTAGATGTTTCGTTATGTTATGGAGATTTTTATTGGAAAATAACATAATTTACAATAACTTTTGAACCAGAATTTTTACAGTAATGGGAGTCACGCCATTTTGATCAGAATTTAAAGGGCTACATCCTTCTACATTTTTGTCAGAATCGTTTGGTGCATTTAGGAGAAAATTTTGATGTTTCGTTATGTTATGGAGATTTTTATGGGTAAAAACATAATTTACAATAACTTTTGAACCAGAATTTTTACAGAAATGGGAGTCACGCCATTTTGGTCAGAATTTAAAGGGCTACATCATTCTAAATTTTTATCAGAATCGTTTGGTGCATTTAGGAGAAAATGTAGATGTTTCGTTATGTTATGGAGATTTTAATGGGAAAATAACATAATTTACAATAACTTTTGAACCAGAATTTTTACAGAAATGGGAGTCACGCCATCTTGTTCTAAATTTAAAGGGCTACATCATTTAAAATTTTTATCAGAATCGTTTGGTGCATTTAGGTGAAAATGTAGATGTTTCGTTATGTTATGGAGATTTTTATTGGAAAATAACATAATTTACAATAACTTTTGAACCAGAATTTTTACAGAAATTGGAGTCACGCCATTTTGTTCATAATTTAAACGGCTACATCATTCTAAATTTTTATCAGAATCGTTTGGTGCATTTAAGAGAAAATTTAGATGTTTCGTTATGTTATGGAGATTTTTATGGGAAAATAACATAATTTACAATAACTTTTGAACCAGAATTTTTACAGAAATGGGAGTCACGCCATCTTGTTCTAAATTTATAGGGCTACATCATTCAAAATTTTTATCAGAATCTTTTGGTGCATTTACGAGAAAATTTAGATGTTTCGTTATGTTATGGAGATTTTTATGGGAAAATAACATAATTTACAATAACTTTCGAACCAGAATTTTTACAGAAATGGGAGTCACGCCATTTTGTTCAGAATTTAAAGGGCTACATCATTCTACATTTTTGTCAGAATCGTTTGGTGCATTTAGGAGAAAATTTAGATGTTTCGTTATGTTATGGAGATTTTTATGGGTAAAAACATAATTTACAATAACATTTGAACCAGAATTTTTAAAGAAATGGGAGTCACGTTATCTTGTTCAGAATTT